>NC_064877.1:18747500-18752500 GCF_943734665.1 Anopheles aquasalis
GAGTTGGGTAGATTATTTTCCAACCTCTCTCTCTCACTCTTTCTCTCTGTGCTCCACTCTATTCCTCATTTAATCCCCGCGCTGCCAGCCAGGAGCATGTTTGCGCTCCCTTAAGTTACCTCCGGTGAAAGGTGATGGTTGGATAAACGTGATGGTTATTTGTACGCCAGGTTGTGGTGGTTTGTGGCACAGGGCGTGTGCATGTTTGTGTGTCTGTGCATATCAACGGAAGCGGTAAAATAAAAGCCCATCGTGTCACAGAGGAGGAGGAGGAGGAGACGCCAGCGAGGCGGTGTTCGGGCGAATGATAACGCCGGGGAGAGGGCAGCAGCATACCGTCACGTTAGCACACTGGCAATTGGATCAGGATCCATCCACAAAAGGTCGCCCCGCCCCCCGGGGGGAGGAGAAAGGAAGAAGGGAAGGGCAGAATTCATTACGAAAAGCCACCCCTCGTCACCATACCACCGCCCACCGTCTCCCTTGCTTTGCGGCAGAGCATTTTCCTGCCTTTTTCACGCAAACGATCGTTACACCACAACCGCACCATCCTCCCTCCCCAGGGGGACCAAAGGGACCGAAGGGATGGAAAATCCAACCCAACAGGGTGACAGAGAGGCGGCGTTTTTGGGGGGGGGGGTGAGTTTTTATTTCTTTTTTCTTCCTTTTCTCGGTGTCCTTCGGCCTCGGTGTTGGAGGGGGCTCGATGATGAGTTATCGAGGAACCGCGAAAGGACGATGGCGGAGAGAAGTAGAGAAAGCAACTGAAATCCCGCTTTAAACCTCCCTCAAGCCCCACCAACCTCCCTGGTTTTTGGGGAGAGTGAGAAGGAAACGAACGAGCAAGCGGCGAACAGGAACGCGGATGCACTTCAGCTTCACGCGATGTTTCATCTCGAAGCACTGGAGGGCGGTGGTGAGAGAGGGTGTGTTTTATGTACTACTCCTCACGTCCAGCATCCCTTCAGTCCTGACAAACCCCTCACACAGCGTACACAGCAAAAAGGACATTCGCTTTCAGGGGCTCATGTTGTTGATGGTGCCAGACGTGGTGCTGGTGGTGGTGGTTGTGTGGTTTGTTTTCTTTTATTCATCCCGAGATTTATTATCTCACCTACAGAGCAGCTCCAGAGGACGAGGACGCAAGTGGAGGTAGCACACAGCACACAAAGCGCACAAGATGACTGACGATCTTTTTCGTCTTTCATGCCACACACCACCCCGCGGGGGGTGGTTGTGCTGAGGACAAGTTGTACATTTCTGTGTTTCGGCCCTGGATATTCGCTCGACAGGGAGAGAGAGAGCGAACATGGAACACAGTGGGAGGTGAATTAAGGACAATTCCGCAAACGTGAAAACCCCGTCCCCGAGTTCCCCACCGCGGGGGTGGTTGGTGTGTTTGTGACGAGGTTAGCAAAAAAGGATGATAAAGGTGTAGAACAACAACAAAAGCGATGCTCCCTCTTCGTTTTGAGTATCATCGTTTTGGGAAGTGAAAGAGCATTCCCCTATCGCTATCTATGCGCTGCTTAACACGATGACCGAAGTGTGCAAAAGGAAGAGAGAGAGAGCGAGAGCGAGCAGGGGACAAAACATGATTAAAGAAACTCCCCTAGAATGAGCTCCTCTTCCTTTGTGCACTGTTGTCGCTCTCTGGGGGGGTGGAACGAAGAAAAGAAGAAAATCAGGACAAATTCCTTCCCTTTATTTTTTACCTTCCCCGACCCGACGGATGATAAATTTATTTACCAACTCCTCAACCCACCCGTCTTGTTCCTCTCCACTACCACCACTACAACCTCATCGCCGTCTGCATAATTTGACCATTACCTTGGGTGGTGGCGGTGGGCGGATCTGGCATCACAACGCTACGGGGTAAATAGAATCACCAACGCAGCCAAAGGAAAAAAAAACCTAATAAAATAACAACGAAAGACGAACAACATTCCTCACCATCACCGACACCGAGCGACAAACAAGCGATAGAAGAAGAGAAAGAGAGACAGAGAGACAGAAAGAACAAGAGATTGGCCAGGAGAGTTGATGAACGACCTACTAGCCTGCCTGGTGAGGCGGTCTGTCGCTCGGTGTTCGCTTCGCTAAGGTAGTTTACGCGACCACCACCACCACCACCACGAACAGCGACCAAGCAAGCGAACCATTTGTGGTGCCAAGGAACGTGAACACAACACCAACCCCCGGAATGGATGGAGGGAGGAAGAACGTACACAACGGTGGTGACAACAACAAAGAACGGGAGAAAGGAAAAAAAAAGCCTGCCCTGAACTCCTGAGGGCTCCAGTGGGCGCGCTTAAGGCGACACAAACACCCCACCACCACCACCAACAGGAACAGCACGACTGCCGGATGTGAAAGGAAGCAGTAGCAGAAGTAGCACCAGCAAGCGAAAAAGTTGATTGAGATTAATTTATCTAACGAGCAAGAAACATGCCGAGCGAAACTGAGCGCCCACAGAAGGCCATGGTAGCGGCGAGGCACCTGCACCGTGCTTGGGTCGAAGGAAACGAAGAAAAAAAAAACTCGCAGTAAGCGGTGAAAGCGACGACGACGAGAACGACGGAGACGACAATGAAGCTTCATTCCAAGAAAAGTGAAGCCAAACAGCCAGCCGCCAAATGAGCTCTGGCCACGAAAACACCAGCGGCGCGTCGTGGTGGTGTGCGTCTTGACTTCTTGGATCGAATTAATTTGTGTTCCTGAGTTCTCGCCCCCTTCCTGTGGTGGTGGTCGCCAATTTTGGGGGGGTTCTAATTCACTTGCCATTAGTTGACCGAGCGAGCGATGGAGTCCTTCGGTACCAAAGGACACGGTAATAGATTGCAGGCCGAAAGAGAGAGAGAGAGTGAGGTTCGCCCTTTTTTTTGCGGAGCTGTCGAACACGTTACACGGGCGGAGGACCAGCGAACGAAACGAAAATTTGCCAATTAGCCGTCACTTTCCACCACACTCCAGCCGAAAAGAAGAAAGGTTCAAACAAAGGACACCACAGACGGAAGGGAAGGAAAGTGGCGGAACGTAAGACAAATGTGTTTGCCAGCCGGCCAGCGATTAACTGGCGCATATTGGTGTTTTGGGTGTTTGTTGTAGAGCACGAGATGCGAATAAAGAAGTTGTCGACATCTTGGTTGGAAGCAATTTATTGGACAAAGCGATTTCCCGGAAGATTGATGTCGAGTACTGAACTCCACAGTATATTCCTGTACTTCGTGCTCTATCACGAACTGACAATAGTTCCCTGGCAAAATGGCCACATTAATGTCCACCTCGGCCATCGAGGGAAAGGGCAACAATCAATCCAGATTGAATACAGAAAGAATCAATGTGAGGGGACAATGGAACGCACAAAACATCGTCCAACATCGATACGTACACCTCCAGCTCGACCGACGAAACGACTAAATGATTTGTGGAACTTTGTCAAACATCATCCCAACCAACCAACGCGGTGTGACAAGAAGAAGGTGCCCCGCCCCCCGATACAACATATAATGGGATCGTCTTGCAGAGGCTGGTGAAGGATGTATCCTTCCTTCCAGTTCACTTCTAGGAAGACTTCATCGTCACCACGACACACCAATAGGATCACATCGGATATATGTCAGCGAGCGAACGAACGAACGAACGAACGAACGAGACCGCTTTCCGTCCTCGATGCTGTGAAAATCGTTTCCACATGTTTTCACTACCCCGCGCCAGGTCGGCCGGGATCGCCCTTCTCGGTGCTAAGAGAAGGTAAATCTTCTTCAAATCCGGAAAACTCACCCGCCGCAGAGCAGCAGAAGCCGGAAGAAACGACGATGCTTCCTCTCTCAGCGACGCGATGCCGCCACGCCACAATCTTTTCTGACGTTTGTGCTGAATTTTTCTGCACCCCCGGGGGTGGTGGGTAGGATGCCATATCTTCGTTCTCGTAAGTTGGAAGCTTTTCTCGCTCGCCAAACAGCAGCAGCCGGAAAGAAACACACCACCACCGCCACTGGAAGTTGTTTCAGTTTGAATGTCCCGGTGGGGTGGGAAAGAGAAGCATTCGTAACCCGGGACGGGGATGAAACGTTCACGAGACACACATACAAACACACATTTGTACAGAAATGCCGCCAGAGAGATAGCAGAGAGCATGAGCATTCGTTTGGAAATTTACTTTCCATGAGCTTCTACACCACAAACCGCCGTCACCAGCATAGCAGTAGGCTATGATGAATGGAAGTCAGACGGAGAGAGAGAGAGAGAGAGAGAGAGAAAGAGAGAGACTGATAGAGATGGAGCCAACAGTGAAGAAACGACAGGACGAGCCCGAGAGCGCTCTGACTAACGAGGAAGACATCACACCAAAAAATGAAACGAACGATCCGTCTTGTCACGGATTCGGGGGGCTGAGCTGGGAGGCGGAGTTTGGTGTCAGCGCGGTTCAAAGAAAATTTCTCGCCCCAAGTACGGCCAACCCCCCATGTGTGCGCGAGGGAGAGAAAGCGGAGCATGGAAAAAGCGGAAAACCCCGTGGCAAACCCTTGGAGCGTTCCTTTTCAACGAGAAAATTGAGCTCGCCCAAAGAGGCCATCATGATGTCGCCCCCCGGGTGGTGGGCTGGTGGTGGAACGGTCAGAAGGGAAGGCGAGAGGGGTGGAAATTCTCTTTTTATGTGTGATGGGTTTTTCTCAACAAACACAACCGTTCCTACCGTTTAGCTGCCACCAACTTTTTTGCTTCGTTCTTCTTCTTTTCTTTCTTCGTTTCTTTCCTTCTCTTACAGCTGCTGCTGCTTGCTTTGCAGATCACCCAAGAAAGCATTCCCTCCTTCCTCCACGTAGGGTGGACCAGGTCGTAAGTCTTCTTCTTGTCTGTCACTTATTCAAACATTTTGCTCCTTCATGGTGGTGGTGGCATTTGAGGAGGATGTTGTCTCTGTCCCGGGGGAGCGCTTTCCACTTTTAGCACAAGTAAAAGATCGCATTGCCGCAGGGCACAGAAACAGCGAGAAA
>NC_064877.1:18757500-18770000 GCF_943734665.1 Anopheles aquasalis
GCAGGGCCATGCAATTAAATACATCACAACCTCCACCTACCACAAGTACTCTCTCTCCTTTTGTCGTGCGCTGGAAGACGATAATGACTGTTATTTCCCCTTTTTTATTTGGACCAGACGAAGAGCCACGAGTGAGAGAGAGAGGGAGAGGATTGGTCAACACATCTAATTGCATCTTTACGAAGCCAACCACTGTGGGGAGGTTGAAAAGCCAATCCAAAGTGGCAAAGCGGTACAGGCGATGCTACTGGGGTTAACACATCACAAAGCCAAAGCCGGATGTTGACCGCATTCGATGGGAGATAGATTGCTTTCCGACCGAGGACGAGGCAGCCACACAACGAACCACACAACGAACTAAACGATGAACCATCCTCGATCGGACAGCGCTCACCGGTCACTGAACACACGGGAACACATTTCTAATTCCGGTGACCAGTGGTGGCTGCTCGGCCATCGGCACAGATCACGTCGGCAGCTCTAGGAAACCGGAAGCGACGATGAAGCTCACAAAGGTGCTGGTGCTGCTGCTGCTGCTGCCCGTTTGCTGCTTTCTAACCCGGGAAAATTGCATTTAATTTTCCAAATATTTTATTTATAACCCACTCCCCTTCACGACCTCTCGATGGCCTTTCGTTGCTACGATTGCCAAGCCCGGTGTGTCCGGTTGCGTTGGAAATGCAAATCGAGGATAAATACCGTCGTCGGCGAATTGTCCGGTGGATCCCTTGGGGGCTGTGCATGCTGTTCGTCGAGTGTGGCACCAATCATTTGAATGATGATAATAATTTCACAATCACTTCGCATCGATTTCTACTTTTCAACCGGCAGTTAGGCGATGGCAGCAGCACCACCGGATAGTGAGCTTCCTCCTCCTCATCCGCCTCCTTCACTGCTACTGTTGCTTTATTCATTTTTCCAACGATTCCGATCGAACGACGAACGATTTCTCCTGCAACAGCCCCACCCTCCGGGGGGGCTAAAGGCACTCGACTGTGGTCGAAACATGAAAGATGAATGTACACATTTTGCATCGATTCCGATTACGGAAAGGCTGGTTGGCTCTCATCGAATCGAATGACCAATTTTGAACCGGATTTTTGGGCTTCAAACCGACTCGTAGCATCAGCGTAGCACCAGCGCCCACGTTGGTGGATTGTGGTTTTCCGTTGGAATTCGTTCGAATCTGTTAACAGGAAAAAGATGACGATAGACGAACCCTCGACCGGGTGAACGCAACTCTATTCCAGTGCACGACAGATATTATTTATATTTGAAGTCATATCGGTGCGATTCCGAGGGGGATGGTGAATCAGGTGAATTCAGGGCGAGCATATCTCAAACTGATGTTGTGTTCGTTCAAGTGTACCCAGAACGCGCCGAAAAGCAATCCAACCTTCCAGGTACCTTCACTGACAGGAAGCATGGAGAGCATATTGCGCATGGAGCGTGGTTGTGGTTGCATTGCACTAGAGCACGGGCTCTTTCCCTTGCCTTCCACTACACGATGATCTGTGCATATGGTTCAAGTTTCGGCACCGGACGGACACAACGGAAAACCATTCCAAAATGCCGTGGCACCGCCAGAGTGTGTATGTGTGTGTCTGCTTCAATAAATAATGTTCAAAATTATTTATCTGCGAATGTGAATTTGATTGGATTTGATCGTGCAGCGAGACGCGTCGCAGGAGAAAGGATACATCATTCCGTGGCCCAGCGACACCGAATGTACACATTGGTCTTTTTCCCGGGTCCAGGAATGGGCTCTGCGCGCGTTCCGTTCGGGTTTTTCGGCAGCCCTGTGTCACAGAAAGTGGCTATTTACGCAGCTGCTCTTCTACACGCGTACATATGCGCGCTTCGGATGGCTTGAAGGGTACCGTTCGGTGTCGTGTTTATTCGAGAGCGTTTACTGCAGAATGTAGCCCTTCCTCCAAGCTCTTTCTTGCACAAATTTAGCTACCTGTGATTGGTTGTAGGTCGCCGGAATACTAACGGAGTGTCGTTTCTTCTTCGCGTCTGGTGACGATGACGGTTTGTGGAACTTTTACCAGTTAAATGCATCCGGGACAAACCAATTCTCTGGCATGGTTGATGCAATAAACGGTGCAGCACCACCGGGTGCTAGTGATGTGTGATTGTTTTTTAATAACGTTTTCGGTGGCTGCTACAGAGCGAAAACGCAATTTTTGGGCTTCATGTGCATATCAGAGTTGAGAATTTTGATAAAACAATTCAATAAAAAGGAAGTTCCAATTTGTCAAAGATTGGTTAACAGAACATCAATTAATTTTAAAACGCTTATCGATTTGTTAATCCTTACATTCGTTTGTAAACGCTGTGCACAACATGATATGTTTATGAATTTATTTTGTGACTTCTTTAAGTATTTTTAGTACCCACTCGTTTTTATAGTTTTTAGTAATTAATCGGCATCTTTAGATCATTGCATCAATATAAGATAGTAATTTATGTTGTTATCATACATATAAAGAACGATCCGCCATATATTTTCATACAAAATGTTTAAATAAACGAACGAGGTGTACTCCCTCCCTCTCTCAGCATCATATCTCAACTTTCACCAAAGCATTCTCACAACCGGAAGCGCCAAAGGTCGTGAATTTTACCTCAACGAAGGAGAGAGTGAATTAGAAGCCTTCCGCAAACCCTCAAACCCTCCAGAACAGTTATGCTCGGCACAGACACCAGAGACACCAGAGACCATGGAGATCGGGTCGTGTTGATAAATTTATAATTAATATTGTATAAATACGCGAGACGCAATGACGTTGTTATGTGCGTGCGTAGTATAAGGGTGAGTTTTGCTGTGGATTTCACCACTACCCCCGTTTTGAACATCCTACCATTCGCCATCTCCATCGACCAAAATTAAAATCTAAGCCCGGTTGGCTGTCCCTCCGCGAATAAGGCGCACTGGATGGGCGCTGGGCTGCTAGGATTCATTTCCCTCGGTCACGCTGGTGGTGTGGATGTATCAGTAAATTTCGCGAACACCAAAACCGTACCGTACAGCTCACCACATCCGACGTATCCTGAAAACGCCATGGAATCCACGCTCTCTTGCCATCCACCGAAATGCGTATGTTGCTCGGTGGCATTCGGTAGACCATGGCCAAGGGAGAGAGTCTGGAATTCGTAAACGACTGATCTCGCGGGGCCCAGAAGCTCGATGTACGTTGTCTGCTCTTCTACTCGCCCCTTCAGACGCACTCGGGGAAGAAGGATGAGATGAGGAATGTTTTCCCAGGACCTAAACCTCTGGCCAGCCCCGTATCCGCGGTCTATTGGATTGGCGGGGAGATGCATCCTCTAACGAACCCAATCGAAATGCAGCAACGACGACCACCAGCAGCAGTACATGGTCGATCATCGTCATCATCAGGATGGAGAAGGAGGAGAAGGAACAGGTCCTGCATTCTGGAGCCGGATAGGTCGAGCAAAAAAACCGAAATAAAGTTCAAGCCACGCATAGATTTGGGTGCTTCGTGGTGCATACGAGAAACGGGATCCAGGACCATCATCAGAAGCAGCAGCAGCAGCAGCAGTGCAGAGCATCATCAACAAACAAAATGCAATTCCACAACAGGACGACGACGCATGTTTGCCATCGTCGTCCTCGTCGTCGTCGTCGTTGTCGTTGCTGCCTATCGGTGGGAAAGCCGTACCGTTTCGATTTCACTCCTCTCTCTCGCTCTTTCCTCGCAGCAAAAACCAACGAGAAAGCAGAACCATGGCACCGGATCAGAGGAAGAGACTGCAGGCCGGTGACCAAATTTTCATTTCATTTACCATTTCAATCCATAACCTACACGAGCGCGCACACGGGCGATCGGTATCTCGCGACCAAGCACATGGAATCCCTCTAATCTACGTTGCGTTGCTGGTGGATGCAGCACCATTTTTTTTTATGCAGCATGCACCAACGAGAATGCAATTGGTTTCTGTGGGCGGCCACGCCAAGCCACTGTCGGCTAGATGACGTTTTGGGTCGCCGTCCCGTTTGCTTAGTTTGCATCCAGCCAACATCGATGACGACGACGACTACGACGACCGGGTAGGCTAGCTGTGATGACCACCACCACGGTTCTACAGTGCGCTCTTCTGTGACCAGAAGGCCTGTGACCGGAAGGCCAACCAACCGAACGGAATATGCAAAACCAACCACGGCCTCGCGCCGTCATTATCGTTTCGCTGGTGGTGGTTGTGGTCCCTTCTCTTCCGCAGCACATTTTCACTCGGGATCGGGATAACCGTCGCGTTGCCATGGTTACGCGGTCTCGTGCCACAGCAGGATTCGAGAGAGTGAGACCGCTTCACCGCTTGAAATAGGCCTCCTCTCTGCGTGATCGTAACGTTGAGCAGCGATGGCGACCGGATCCATGCCGGGGAGATGGTGGCACTCGACTACGTCGACGATATCGACGCACGCATAGGGCGTAGTGTGGTGTGGTCGGTGGTGTCGTGGAGATTTACGAGACGACTGTACATAAACATGGCATCCACCCAGTTTGGTATAATGGGATCGACCGCAGATCCCGGACCGGAACAGGACCGGTGATCCATCCATCGACCAACACCACAACCAAGATGCATACATAAGAGCTCACCGCATGGAATGGGGCCATGGGAACGACATGGTTAGTGTGTACGCAGCGCGCCGCAGCCAAGCGAAAACCCATCGATGCGGTGCGATATGTATCGATGGCATTGCAGATAGAGAGAGCTTCGGACATCCAACGACTGTTCGTTATAACGAGGCAAATAGAAAATTCAAAACTCGATCCAGGGCCAGTGTCGACATAGTTATTTCAACCAATGACGCGGTGTGTAGCGAGAATTATAAAACGCTGCTGATGAAGCACAGCGCAATTATCCTATTTGTTGATTACAAGTTTGCACAACATTCATTTCTTCTACGAGCGTTCTTTTTAACTCTGGTGTAGGTGTCACTTCTACTACAGCTGCTGCTGATGGTGAACGTCTTTAAACGTTGCGTAGCATCATAAAGAAGGAGTATACTTTCTTGTAGACCTAAAAACAACAATCGAAACAATTAAAACCATCACCAAAACAAACCGCAAGTCACCATCTGGTCGCATACCGCCAGGAACAGGTTCATGTTAATGACCGCAAAACCACCGCAAGTGAGGCGCGGCGGTTGCTGAGCACTAGCCAGCACGAACTGGTACATCTTCTGCTCGGTACGATCCATCCGCAGCCAGGTAATGTCGCACAGCTTCGTGATGAACTGATCGCTCCGCATCTCGATCAGCGTACCGAGCCCACACTGGATCAGCATCTGCAAGATGGCCGCTGGCATAACGAACAGCCCGGGCAACCAGAAGGTCTAGAGAAAAGTGGGTGTGCAATGGATAAGAGTACGTTGCACTTTGTCGTCGATATGTTCTTACCCGTTGGAACTCGTAAAACATGAGTGCCACCTGAGCGGAACTGCAGAAAAACTCGATAAACGTTTGATTGGCGTAACACTTTTCGATGATCGTGATGTAGCTATCGGAGCGGGACATCATTTTCAATTAGTACTGAAGGCTAATTGCAATCAACAGTACCTACTTGCGGCACTTTTGCTGAAACTCAATGATGCGCACCAGCTGATCGCGCACGAGGGCGCGCTGCGATGCCTTAGCTTCCGGCGTATCCGGCAGCTGACTGTTGTGCTGCTGGATCGTTCCATCTAGTTCGGCGAGCCGCACGGTCAGCAGTTCGTACTGCATGCAGATGTTGAAGATGAAGGCAAAGTACACGTTTTGAGATGGGGTCAACGCAAGGGGTCCCGTTATGATGTACATCAGCTGCAGACCCAGTGTCACCCAGTAATCCGTTGGGCGGCGCGTTGGGTCCAGGTATGGGAACCGTACGCCCAACGGTAGTATCATGTCGCCGGTGAAGATGAACATCACGAACGGCAACATTATCACCAGGGCAACGCTAAACAGAAAGGACGCTGTGAAAATTGCCACACTGTGCTGGAACAGGTCAGTGTAGCGGATCAACACTTGCTCCTTCGCTCGATGGTGATGGTGACGATACGATGGGGACGATCTCGCACTCGACATTGGACTGGGATCGTTTTCGTACATCTGCTCCGCCATTTGCACCGCTTTGTAGCAGTTGTCGGGATAGATGAAAATGACAGCAAGCCGAGCGATAGCAACGATGACGTAGAAGACGGTCACGATGCTGAACATCACTTCCGCCGCGTTACCCCACGAGATGAAGGCACTGTACACGGTAAACATGATGAAGGTGATGATGAGCAGCAAGGTCACTACCATGCGGTACGTGTAGCGATGCTGGCCCATGTACACGTAGCAACCGTACCAAGCCAGCATACGGTTCTGCCAGGCCAACGTTTTACGGAATCGCTCCAGTGGGGTTGTCTCCGCCATGGTGGCTCACCTTGTGATCGGATCTTTCGATGGAATCGTTTAGTCCGATCCGAAGCAGTGCGGCTTAACTTATACCTTTTCCGATTGAGAGTGAGGCTTACTGCATCCTGAAGACTTGGATTTCCCAGGACGAGCTGCGTTCGACTTTTAATTTGAAATGCAATTACAACGCAACGTGCAGATACTCGGCACGGGTGGAAATTATGCGATAAATAGTGAATTAGTAAGATAACCCCCTTTTTTATTTTAAATAATTTCCCGTAATTTGATCCAGCGGAATAATGGAGCAATTAGTTCTATTAGCTGCTGATCACATCATGGAAGGCGTCGCCATTACTGATGCATATAGAATTCCAAGGCATGCTCTTTCGTTAGATCACCAACGATCGATATTGGTTTGGCGGTAATTTTAAGGCTTCAGCGCATATTTAATAATAACCAGTTATTTTATTACCAAGTGCTGGTATCATAAAATACCCCCAGGACACATTGTAAGGGCACAATTTGTAAAAGATAAAAATACTATAGTAGCCATAGTGTGACTAACAAACGTTATGCAACTTCTTCGAGCGTGACGTGATGTAAACACTTTACCACGTTGATTACAGTTCCATTGTACGAATTATTGTACGCGTCCGTGCACGCTTTGCACAAATAAAATAGATAAGCATTCCTGCTTAAACGAACTGTAGCCGTAAGTGTGTGCATTTCGTGCCGAGTGCTCATATTTCGACAGACCACAAAAGCACGGCAAGCAAACTAATCAAAACCTGTACCGCAAGCAAGCTGCTATTTCATGCCAACCGGAAGATTTGCATGGGACATCCTGCAAAAGGCAAGCAGGAAAGAGGCGTGTACTTAAAGCAGCAAAACGAAAGCAACTTCTTCTCAAAAAAAAAAAAACACATCGGATACGGTTCAATGCTGCTCCGGCCACACACAAGCGGTAAAGTTGTCCAACAAGCTGGAAAACAAAGTCTCCTCTACCCGAACCGGAGTGTCCTCCATCATGAGGACCATTTTTGTATAAAGCGAGGCGACAATTGGAAAGAAAAAACCTGCCACGAAGAAAACAAAACGAAAAAAAGGAGGACCGCAATGTACTTCTCATCAACACGAACCTCATCCCACTTTGCGAACTGCAAACGACCCTTACGAGAACGGGGTGGTAGGCCTGGGGTGAGTCAGCTGCCCCACCCAACACAGCAGTCAGCTTTCAAAAGAAAGCCAGCGAAAAAGCCAACACGATGCGGTGAACGGCAGCAGCAGCGGCAGCAAAACGCGTAACACGCCTCGATCGTTGTGACTATTTTCCGGAAATGTTTGCCGGGGCCTAGCACCCCCTCCCAGGCCCGGGCCCCGGGGGGGAAGGAGGTGAAATGTGTGGCATACTAGGCGCCTCCATCGTCATCATGACCATCATCGTCGCCGTCGTCATCATACAACGGCATGCCCTCGTCATCATCCTTATGAAAAGCATTAATTTGAGCGTGAGCTCTTATCGCGAGCTGGAACGGCTTTATGCTCGCTGTGTGGCGCACCAGAACACAAAACGACCCAACCCGGACGGAGGGGAATGTGAAAGCCAGGGGGATGATGGGGGGAGATTTAACAGCAAAATAATTAACAGCAAACTCATCCTCAAGTACACCCTCCCGGCATGACGAAGGAGGAGCAGGGGGAGTGCCGTCAGTTGGATCCTTTCTTAATGGGGACCACCATCACCATCCACCAGGAACAGCAGCAGCAGCATCTACACCCGACCGACATCGTAACGATGGGCCTCGAGGAGTGTTCGTGTCGAGCGGACACAAACGCGCCGCCGGGGAGAAGCTTGCAACGAGTAGTAACCAGAGTTTATGAAAATGAAACCACCAATGAAGTCCTTACGCGTGAGCAATAATTTGCACGAGTCCGGGGGAGATTCGCACTCTAACAGACAGTCGTTCATTTGCAGAAGAAACTTCTTCCCTCGAACTGCCACACGGCGTGACATTGTGAAGTTGTGGCACAAAGTTATGGATTTCTTGAAAGTGAATCAAGTGCTTGTTTGAGTTGCTTTAGGAAGGAGTAGAGTAGTTTGAAAAGTAGTGGCTGTAAAGTATTACAAAAAGTGTTTATAAAACTGTGTAGTGAAAATTTAACTACTGTATACTAAAATTGTAAAAAGTTTAGTAGAGAGCATTTCTTCTAAAGGCAGTACAGTGAGCATCCCAACGGGGAGTGTCGGAAGCACTGTTAGCTTAGTAAATAAGTTAAGAAGAGATTGATGGGACGTAACGCCTTACTGCAGCGCAAATAACCTCGAGCAGAAAAAAACGGCAGATCAGCTATAGCAGCTTTGTCCTCAACACTTTCCCACAGAAGATGACGATGACGACGCCAATGATGATGATGATGTTGATGATGATGAACAGCTACGATGGTCGAGTGGGATAGTTATCGAGGAAGCTAGCTAGCTAGCCAGGACTGGTGCTTCGTGGAAAGGCAGAGCACGGGGAACGTTATGCTTAAATTTGCATAAAGAATAAAATTATTGCAGTGTCAAAGCAGCGGCTGGCAGCGGTCCTTCCTCACCGGAGTCCCCGGAGTCGGTCGGTGGCAGTAGCAACGGAACGGAAGGTTTCGCGCGACGCCGCACGAGCTCCGTGTTGCCCATTTTACGCTGTTAAAGTTTTATGTCCGTTGCGCTCCTCTGCGCTCCGGTTAGGGAGAGGGTTTTTGGGAGGGAGGGGGCCGGTTGGGAGAGCTTTTTTTTTTGCGCAGAGAGATTTGCTTACAATATAGCAGTGGCGACACCGAGTCTTGAATATAGTCATTTCTTTGAAAAGTGTATGCGAGGCGTGAGTTGGGAATTGAATTTTCGCAACATAAGCAACGCTGTTCCTCGAGGCATCTCGCAGTATTATCTCGTTTAAAGTAGACTAGACCGTAATTTAATAACGATTATGGTAATATTTTAGAGAAAAAAAAACTATCACTTGATTTGTTCAATTGTATGCCCTTTACAAAGTGATAATGATATTAAATCTTTAACGAATCCGATCACATCAATAGATGAATATATTGTAGGTTAATAAAAACAAGGCTCCGAGGTGCATTATGCTACCCTAACGATGCTACATTGGACACAAAAAAACTCAAAAACACTCGGATCAGTAAACTCAAACAATTAGGCAACTTATTCTGTGGCCGACAAGCCACAACTCTTCCAGCTTCCCTCAGCGAGAGTTAAGCTCATCGAGCAGCACCACCACCACACCGCTCATCCCCGTATGTTCTTTCAACTTTAAATGATTCTCCCCCAGCCGAATTGCCACCCCATAAATAAGGGGAGGAAATGTAATAAAAAGGAAAATGATTCCTTTTAGTTTACACTGCAACAAACCAACACTCGTTCCGAGAAGCCAATAGACTACCAGAGACCATCGTCCATGATGAACTCTGGCTACTCTGGCACCATCCATCCGTTTGCTTGCATCGCCATGCCACACCACAGCACAGAAAGGTATCTCTTTGAGTGTACATTCTGCTCTCCGTCTCTTCTTCAACCATCGGCCCCGGGAAGCATAATGCTAACCCACTTATCAGCTTGTACAAAACTAGGAGGAGGAAGCTGCACCGGTTGTGTGTTGTCTGTTGAAGTGGTTTCTTCCCGGATCTATCTATCGCTTCCTGGTGCATCCAGGTTGCACCATAAAGAATCTATCAGCAGCACTGGTTAGCCATCTGCTGGATCTGTTCCAGCAACCCCCTGTCCGCCGCTGTGATACCTTGGCTAACCACAAATTGTAAAGTTCAATCTCCGGAGCAACAAAAGCAAAAAAAATGCGACGATGGGGGAAAGAGATAAACTGGACCAACCTCCGGCAGCTCATCTTCGCCAAAAAGGGTCGATCGTCGAAATACCTCGGCCAGCTGTTATTACCACCCACTGGGATGTGCTGGGGGAAGGGGAGGTGATGAAGGTGAACACTACCATTCGCAGAAACTAATTTCTTGTGAAGGTGTTTCAAACTGCTACAAGGGAAACAAGCACACCCAACCTTTCCATCCGTGCGTGCATGCATGCATGTTGTTGGTGAGTTGACTCCATTCTTCGGAAAAGCAGACAGAAAACCACCGACACACACAGAGGACGTCATCAACGTGGTGCAACGATGTACTTCCGAGTGCAACCCTCACCCCTCCCCCACAGGGCGGTCAGTGTCGTGGCAGACAGACAACAAGGGACCTAGCCGTCGGTTAGCTCTCGACTCGACTCGTTGGCATGCATGTTATGGGATCAGGATGCTACACATACCACCCACTTACACCCACAATCTGGGGTGGTGCTGGGAGGAGCAGCTCCTCCACTTGTGGATGTGGTTTTGTCCTCGACCGAAGAAGAAAACGGGAAGGAGAATATGCTTCTCACCCCCTTCAAACATGCTAAAAAGCTGAAATGTAGCCCTCCTCGTCCTCCTCACTGGGTATCCTGGTGTTGTCCTTTGGGTGGCCCTTTGGAAAATGCATTAATATACCGGAACACACTGATACACACTCGGCTCAGGAGGGCACACTCGGCCACCGCACAGCACGATACCGCCCACCACACAAGGGGAGAGGCTAAGCGGTGTTAAGTGTGGCAAAAAAGGGCAACTTCCAGTAGTAGCAGCAGCAGCACCAACACTGACGAGTTGAAGGCCCGAAGTAAACGATGGCCGGTAGTAGCTGGCTTGTCGATGTCGATGTGGTTTCCGAGCGCCCCGGTTGCGGTTGATGCTGCGGCTGAACGCTGTCTGAAGGTAGCCTCCCGCCCATGCATTGGAAGGGGGCAGGTCAGATGTTTCACCATTTGCTACAAGTTGCCGACCGCGCACACGGAACAGCGCAGAGGAGACCTCTCCTGCAGAGAGGCAACTTCAGGCAGTAGGTTCAATATAAGCGCCTGCTATGCTACTCTGCGCTGTTCTGCTTCCGGAAAGGATCCATTCCTCTCTTACGGGTTCCCTTGCCAGGTTCCAAAAACCGCATCCAGTCAGCCAGGGACGGGAGCCAGGGGTGCCGGCACAAAACATGATGGAGTGAACAATCCGAACGAAATGCTCCGCGCGCGCGTCAAGCGGGTCTCACTGCACCGCACCACGCCGGGGGGGACGACCTTCCCGTGGTCGTCATGGTCGTTGCCGTTGTCGTCGTCGCCATCGTTGATGCTGATACCTTGCATCGTCAGTGCATCACCAGCAGAGAGCAGCAGCAGCAGCAGCCGTAGTAGTAGTAGGCATATGTGCGCTGCGCTTCATCACATATGGCGCCTCGGTTCTGGCTTCAAAATACCTACATAGCATCACCACACGTGCCCCGTCCTTCCGTTAGCTCAGCGCGAGTCGACAAAGTTTCGATGTGTGAAACGGTGGCCGGCCTTTTCCTCTGAAAGGGATTTGTTCTGGCTTTTCTGGTCGAACCACTGCGACGCAAAAAAAAAAAACAGTCGGAAATGCCGCACACATAAAAAAACGGCTCCTTCAATCCCAAAAAAAGCATGTACGGGGCCAGCTAGAGCAGCGAGAGTCCATCATCATCATCATCATCATCACGGTCCGCGTATCTCACATACTTCTTGCTGTCCTTGAGAGGCCTGAAGGAGAACAGGATGACGAATGCCATTTTTTTGCTTGATGCAACCAACCGACGATTCACCATGTATTCGAGCTCTCGGCAGCGGATCATTTCAGCAAGGAACACATACCCACAACATACACCATCATCATCGTCGTCGACGTCGTCGTCGACGTTGTGATCATCATCCTCTTGACGGTCCATAACGACACACGATGGATGGAAGGGCACCTCGCGCCACTTGTTCGTCAAAACTTTCCACTTCCGGCTGCGCGGAAGGATGCACCACCCGGCAGCACCACAGCACCATTCACCAACACAGTGCATCCGACAAAAAGTGCAGCGAGCGCGATGTGCAACAAAATGTTTTCCGGACGTTGCACTCTGACAGGCTCTGCTTTCTCTCTCTCTCTTTCGTTCTCTGTCTCGCTTTTCGAGCGGTTAGCAGCAAACTCTGGCTCGCTT
>NC_064877.1:18775000-18782500 GCF_943734665.1 Anopheles aquasalis
ACTAACACTGAGATAGTGAGAGACAAGCAACAACAGTCTGGTTGTGAGCGTAAAAGTTGAATTGTTGTACCATTTCCTACGACACTCGTATCACAGCCACCGGTAGTCGCCAGTTTGATGAAGGATGTAGCAGACGACCGGCAAAAAGGGGGGGGATTGGAAGCATAACATGCCCGAGATGGCCGATGGCAAGCGCAATCCTTCTCTCCCAGAGGCACTTTCTCATCCGTTTCCGTTCTAAATTCCGGCTTCCATCACCGTTGCACCAGCTGCTTGTATGGTAGGAAATGTTAGAACACAACATCGAAGAGCGCCTTGAGCTACCTTGTCTCGTGCTGATGCAGGGGTTTCATTTTTTTATTTTAAACTCACTCCGTCGGTGGTGCCTGTTGCCGACTTGCCCTCTTCTGCTCGCTAGGAAATGAAAATGTAGATAGACACCATCGTGGTGCCCGCAAGCACACCGCAGACAGGCCCCCAGACGGCCCAGAAAACGCGCTGCTGCTGCTACTAATACTACTCAGGATGCGATATTCGCAGGAAGAGAAGGATATAGCCACCGTTGTCGGACGAACGTATGAAATCTGTTGAATATTTAATTTAACACATTTTTGCAAATATTTGTTTGATGATGGGAATCGAAGGCGGGAGAGTACAGTAACGGTTCGTTGTGCTTTACTTTTCCCATTTTCCGTTTTCCTTTTTCTTTCTCATTTGCCCAAAGAGGAGGGAGTGGGAAAATCATTTTTTTACTTTTACGAGCCCTCCGTTCGTTCGTTCGTTCGTTGGTGGTAAAGTTTCATGATTGAGTTTGGTGGCCGCTTAGGACTTATGGTGAATATAGTTTAACGGGAGTTGAAGGTGAGATGATAAGGTTGGTACGTAATGGTTGAATTGTTTCATCACACAAAATGGGGTAATGACTTTGTAAATCTCATCTCGTAAGGATCCTGGATCTCATCTCATAAGGAGATTGTCTAGACCTAAAATTGATTCACTAAATTGTTTAATAATAAATTAAACTTGTACGTATTATTTTGGTAGCTTATATTTTGTGCATATGTCCGTTAAACCCATAAAACTAAACAAAAATCAACAAAATATTTTAAAATCACATTCCTGGAGCATCCACATCAAACTGAAACTTATTTTACTAAAGCCTCCAGAACCTCCCAGACAGTAGAAGTTACAAACGAACTTCAAGAAACGTAAACAACAAAATGGGAGAAAACAAATAATGCCAACAAGTTACGAAGAAAATGGGCAGAAAACTGAGCCGCCCGCTTGTGTTGTGTGTGCGCTCTTCTCCTGTATTTACTTGCCCTTCTTTCTCCGCAAAACGATCGTAAACCGGGCAGCAGCGGAAGCGTTTCTCGTCTCTGTCGCTGCATTTCACTTCATTATATTGTGAAAAACGGTTTACCTCTCTCCTCTTGCCCATTCCTGAATCGCAAACCTGTCCCCGGTAAGGATGATGATGCTGGAAAATAAGCTACAATGTGAAACGTAATACGCGCGAGCTGCTGAGTCTCGCACCCCACGCCAACATTCCTCGCAAGGGTAGACTAGGAGCTACCGGCGCAACATAAAAATATAAAGAAAACGGTTGCCCGAGCCAAACGAAAATTCACAAGACAAAAACATGTTGAAAGAAAATTTTCACCGTACCAAGCATCCGACCGACCAGCTACCGGCGGGTGCGCCTTCGGGAGTTGAGTTACAAAATATTTAACGACAAGGAAGAGAGAGAGAGAGAGAGAGAGACCGAGAGAACAAAGACGAAACAAAGCCCCGAGAGGGTGGATGGTTGTGGTTGAGTTGGAGTGGAGCGAATTAGGGACACAGACGGTGCTGTAAAAGCGTGGAGAGTCGGCCAGTTTTCTCCGGAAAACACGCACACAAGGTCGTCCCCTCTTGGGCACGGTTGGTCGGCGGAACTGGGGATGAGTATGAAATCAAATTAACGGTGAACAGAACACACCGTTTGGTGGCGTTTGGAGGGAAGGACGTGCCAAGGGGAGCATCGCACCGTTTTCCTTTTCCCACCCTTGCTTTGCCGCTTAGTAATTTCCACTTGTTATTGGATCCGTTAGGAAAATTTTCACCATCACCACACCACCAACGCCCCCAGCCTCAGCTTCCTGCTGCACGGAAAGGTGCCAGATAGCGGACGAGAACAAATAAAATACGATAATAGAAAATATGCTTGACTTCCGACAATGCAGACGTGGCGTAGAATAGATAATAAATCAACCATCTTTCTTCGAAATCGGTGTTGAAGATACAGGAACGGAACAATCTCTCTTCATGCTTTGATTACAAATTGTTGTGAAAAAATGTGTGTGCGGCGGGATGTTCGATTTGAAGTACGTTCTTCAAGCCTCATATTGCCTATTCGAGGCAAATGATTTCATGTCAGGTGCCCGTTGATAACCGATCTCGGTACCCAATAAAAAAAATATCCTCTAATGGAAATTGTTTCAAGCACTATCATCAGCATCATCATTCATGATGGATTTGTGATCCTTCTTCCAATGCCTTAGAAACGGTAAAGAGAGAGACGAGTCAAAAAAACGAGCGAAAAAAATATTTGTTTTTTTATCGTTTTCCATTCCTTCAACGGAAAGGCAAACAAAAATAAATCCAACAATTCCTCGACGTTGAAGGCAAAGGCAGTTGGCCCTCTGGGTTTTTTTTTGCTCTCTCTCCTGCTGCGTTAAGCTTTAAATTCCCGCTCGAATAAACATTCAATCCAAAGGGGACCTGGGCCTAGAACTTTATCCAACACAACAGCAGATTGAGGCCTGGAGGCGATGGTAAAGGATATGCACGGCGCCGCCGGGTAAGGATCATGCAACACGAATGAATATTAATCGACCGTGTATTCTCTCTCTCTCTCTCTCTGGACCGTTCGACCATTGTGACCGTGGGCTGCAGAGCTCTGGGTAACCTTCCCCGGTATTCGGTGGCAAGTGATTTAATTTGTATCCATTAGCAAGTGAGCGAAAGCGAAATGATAATTCGCCGATACTTTTTACCCCCTTTGCATCCCATGGAAGCCCTTCTACGCCCTTCCAGCAAAAGAGGGAATCGTGAATTAAAAAAAAATATATAAAGTGGATAGATATTGTGTATTCCTGCTAACCTTTTCTTGCTTCAACCATCGGTGTGAGAGGTTACTTAAGATAATGTTTAGGGTTCTTTTTTTTTTGCTTCGCTTTACTTTTCTTTTTTTACTTTTGTAAACCCTTCGATTATAAGCAGCTTCCAGCCGGGGACAGCAACGGCAATCTGTCGGCTGCGCTGCTAAGACGCAAATTGATATTGTGATACTGTTCATCCCTCTTCACTGATGAAATGGTTGTTTGTAGCTGCTACTGCTGATGAATATTCATTACTAAAAAGTAATGCCCCGCAGTGGTGGTAATGCAGCAACCTATTTCAGATAATTCACCCCGAAGCGGAAGGCGGTTCGAGCAATCGGGAATCTGTTTATCATTAGCCGAAACTCCCTTTTTCACCGAACCAGGATGGATCTTCTTTTATTAATCGATTCGTATTTACATGTCAAGCTGTTATCCCCTGTTTTTTTTTGTTTGTTTTGGGCGTATTGAGAGCAGTTTATACTGATTTAACTCCCACCCAAGGGGCTATATTCTGCTAGATGGGTTTGTAAATAATACATTTATAGTTGGTTTAAGTGTTTTAAGAATGCTGCAACCGTAGGATTGTTTCCTAACAATGTGATATAAATAACTGCAATAGTAAAGTCAACATGTTCAAATCATATATCAGCATTAAAATAATTCGTTAAACAAACAAATTGATTTGCTTTCATGTTTCTATAAACAGTCTAATTTACCCAACGAATCGAACCCTCTTCAGCAACTCCAAATTGAGTCGAATATTGCCACCACACTTTAGTATCCTTTTTCTCTGCCGTGCTCTATACATAGATTGGATCGAAAACAAGTTCTCGCGGCACATTACCACCCCTTCGGCCAATATCACCATCACCAACCCAATCATCAGCCCGTTATGGTTTGCCACCCTTTATCGGTCGAACTATAACACGATCAACATCTCACTTCCACTTCCGCTGGAGTCGATTGAAAAACAGTTGCGTCCCGTGGCGCCATTCATGCGCGCCTTTGCTTTGGCTAAACATTTTCTTGGGGTCATTTCGCCACACCAGGGGCGTCGACAAAGCCAACATCGCCTTTTTTCTCTGTTTTTGTGAGTGAGTTTGGTGATGACGATGCTCTCTAGGGTTTGCAGACGCCATGGAGCGTGGTGCTGATGCTGCTATTGATTTCTCACCAGAGGAAACAGTTTTTATACAAACGAACGTCTACTTAAACTGTATGTTCCAATAATAAGGCCATCAATAATGGGCGCAAAACTGCAGAAAGATTAACTCTGACAGTCGTGATCAAATGGTTGAAACAATGTATCCATATCTACGATTCTCAAACAATTAAAGTGGAACGATTGTACAAACGAAGGAAAGACATTCATGCCAAAGTAAACTCCAAACACCCTGCTCGTCTTGTTCTTACGCTACAACTTCCCTATCCGAGTGCGATAAATGGCTAACAAGCATTGCGAGAACATAGTGACCGCACCACACCATTCGGTCACTCTCACTGGGGCCCCTTATCTGCCGTCCAACCATAATCCCAAGAATCAACAAAAGAATCACTCACTCACTCACTACGAACAGCAGATGATCAAGATATCTACAATCGCTTCCAGTGGTCCGACTGGGAAAATTAGACCCCGACAGACACTGGCCAGCACAAACGACAGAGAGTGCGACAGAGAAACCGTGTGTGACTGAGACGTACAAAAAAAAGGGAAGAATAAAAGTCAATGAAACTCGAAACCACCCCACCCCAAAGAGCCGCCGAAATGACCGCCGAGAGTTATCTTCAGCTTAATGGTGGTGCCGCTCGTTGGTATCAGAATTAGCTGCCTTACCGAAAACCGAAACCCAAAAACTGTGAACCTTACGAGTAGTATAGGAGGAGCAGAACCGAGACCGAAAATGGGGTGGCAAATTGATGAGCCCAAGCAGAACTGAGGGGACACACACCGACAGACAGAATAATAACAATAATATTTGATTCCTGGCACAATCCACGGCAAGGTCGAGACGGCTGTGCAGGGAAAAGGGGACCGAGGGAGCCTTTTGCCTTTCAAATTCCCGAATCCGAACCCCGCGGGCAGTTGCGGAAGCGCAAAACCGAAAAACGCGTGCGTGACAGGACCGCAGGAGGTAGATCCTTTTACACATGGCAGCAGAAGCAGCAGCAGCAGCAGCAGCAATGGTGGTAAGGGAATGATAAAGGAAGCGAGCATGGTGAGAGGGAATGGATGGCACGGAGCCGTATGTATGGAAAACTGTGAACAAAGCAAATCGACACTTATGTGAAGCGAACGAAACTGGCCAAAAAGGACGGCTCCAGGAGGGACGGGAGGGAACACACAATCAACCTCGTAAACACACCAAGGATTCCGAGGGACGACGACGACGACGCCCTACTGACATCGATACAGGGGATGACGAAATAAGGGCACCCCACTACCCCTGGCCCTGGCCTGCCTGGCTGGCCACGAGGGTAGAAATCACATACGCGAATTAATAGGGGTCGATTGGTCGGTCGAGTGAGTGAGTGAATGTGGCAGCTGTGTGCGGTATGCTGAGGGGTAGCAAGAGACACACAGAGAGCGAGCGAGCGAGCGACCGAACGAGACCCATATCACGCACCATCACACGATGGTATTCATCGATTCCTTGGCACACGGAGAGGGCCATACGGGCCCGGCCGGGCAACAAAAGTGCCCATAATGACGCACACAGGAAATGGTAACAAACGGAAGCAATAATGCCAAAACGGTCGTTCGATGAAGGCGGAGTGGCAAAAGGCAATGACAGAACGAAGAGAACTGAGGAGAGTGGGAAAGAAAATTGCCTCACGGTGAAGCAGCGCTGGAGAGGAAGGAGAAGAAGAAAAAGCTAACCATTTTAGCGCCACCGTCACGTCACGAAACGAAACGAATCCCCCCCTTCTTCTGGCAGCATTAAGACGCGCATGTGTTGTGAAACGCGGAACTGGAGGGTCGATGACAGCGGGGCTCTCTCTCTCGCCTTTCATCCCTTCCCTTGGACCCGACGACATCACGCACACCTTTGGTGGTGGGCAGATTGAAGGGTGTAATTGAAATATAAATAGAAAAATCGGACGCCAGATCCCGGGGGGGAGACACGAGAACGAGAACGGGAACGAGAAGGACACGGAAAACACGGAAAGAGAAAGAGAGACCACGAGAACAGCAACATAATGCCCTAAGTAGCCTCCGTGTAGCCGTGTGGCTCTCTCGAGGGTGAAACCAGAAGTCTCGACAACGACCACGAGGACGACACGCAAAACGATTGACCAAACGCACACACGGAACGGGGCACGATGATAGGATGAGGACAAGGAGAGTGCCACTAAGGACTCGTTGGACAAGCAGTCCGTAGTCACGCGCGCACCGGCAGCAGTTGGTTAATGCACACACCAGAAGGTATACACAATTAGGAGATTAAGGGCTGGTTATTTAATTCGTCCTTGTTGCTTATCGACCACCGTGTCTCGTGCGCACAGCGCCCTTCCCGAAAGCGTGGCACACAAACGAAGGCACTCGATATGTCCCCCCCCCCCCCCCCCCACTGTATGCTGATTACCGATAACGTTCATTATCGGTTGGACCAAATTGCTCCCGTTTGATTGTGGTTTCGGTGGCGAAGGGGGATCTCCAGATAAGGTTCTTTTCGTCAATTAATGTGGTTAGTAGTTTGGAGGCTATGTGTCCATGGAGTTATGGTGATTATTCATTAAACGCTTGTTGGATGGTAGATCTTTTTTTGGTTTCAAATCGATATTTGTTTATAAATTTCGGCGCGATTCAAGGAAATAGACATTTTCCACAAAGCAATGGCTACTCTAATTGCACTAAAAGGGCTGTACGAAAGCAGCTGTCACTGCGAAACTTTTTATTATTGTTCTAAACAAACAAATCTCGTGTTACTATGAAGAACATCCAAGAGCTCTTTCGCCGTCTCTAAACACACAGTAGAGTAATTTATTGTAGAAAATGGTAGAAAATTGTAGAAATAGTGAACAATAAAAATGTACAATGTCTATACAAACACCCTATCATCCTTGGCTGTACTGATTGTTCTTAAAAATCTACACACAGAAGAAGCAGACAGTAATGGGGCCACGGAGGACGATTAACCGCGCGCACAAACGACATGCTGCTTGAACAGAATCGTTGACAGCAACATGAACAGCGTGCGCGCGCTCGCTCTCACACGCCAGCATCCAGCATAAAAGCATAAAAGCATAACGTCACAGCACACGCAAACACAAACACATACACGTCGCACCCGGCAGCTGTGCAGCCTGTGAGATGGTATCGAAAAGGAAAAAGCAGAGTGATCCGCGAAGGGTG
>NC_064877.1:18787500-18817500 GCF_943734665.1 Anopheles aquasalis
CACAATCGCATGGACGATGATGTAGGGTAAACGGTGGTAACCCGGATGACGATGACAATGATGATGATGATGATGGGTGCCCGTTTTTAATGCCATTATTTAATACGTTTAATAAATGATTAAATTATCCACTGCCACCGGTCACCGAGCTGACCAGAGATAAACCAAGAGGACGATTTCCATGCCATCCTTGCTCGCTCCTCTCTCACTCTCTCTCTCTTTCACACTTATTGACTCTCTCGCTCTGTCTCGCTCGGTGTCTCTCACTCGCTACACTCAATCAGCGTTTTGTTGTCGTAACTCGGGGAAATTGCCGTTTAAAGCGATCCCTTCCCTCACAGCTCACGAAGGCAATTTGCTGTACGAACTCTGTGCAGATTGATTGTATTGTTTTGTTCAATTTATGGTTGAAAACTAATCGTTTAGGAGCTCGCATGAGATTTTATTTTTAGAACATTGTTGTTGATGTTTTGGAAAAGTAACTTTTATCCTTAGTTCACTTTATGCTATTAGATAAACAATACAAAACAATAAACACAATGATGTGACACAGCAAAAACACTAACCAAAACACTTTTCGATGATTTCAAACACGAGATTGCGCTAAGGTCCCACAAAATAGGGACAGTTGCCCGATAGAACAATATTTACTCTCGGGCGGTAGCGTACCGTGTCGGATAGTTGTCACGAGACGATTCCGCAAACACTTCCGGCATTGGCGGACTAGCGGCCCAACAAACCCAAGCTACACAGCGGTACAACACACGCGCACACTCTCTGCCCGTACACCACGGCGGTTTAAACACGAATGAGAATGAACCGGAAAGCCGAAGGCGGCAGCGGATCCGTCAATCATGCCACTCCACCATCGCTGCCGTGCGTATCCTTACGAGTTCCTTTCGTTGAGCTGAGTGAAACGAATGGCACTCATAGTGCGAGATCCTTTTTCCGGTGGCTCGCAAGGCGTGAGAAACCGCAGGATTGCGTAGGGCAGGGGACAAGGGACGAGAGAGAGAAAGAGATAGAGAGAAAGAGCAAAAGATCAGCAGCGTTTACAGCATAATCATCACACTCCCAACCAACCCTCCAATATTCGGGCGCCCATCATCATCGCGGAACAGATTGGCGGCACTCGCGCAGGACAACGCGAACTGTCAAACGTGAGTGGCATTACAAATGAACACCGAGGAGAATCCTGCGAACGAGCGTCCCGGTTTCTATCGTCCTGATTGAACACAAAAGGATGGGCAGACACGCACACAGATGTGCATTGGAAATCCTTTGGAATCGCAGCATCCAAGCAAACAGACGTGCGGTGCGGTGCGGTGTGGACTCTGGAGCCCCTTGGCCAGAGCTGACAGTTATTCAGAAAATGAACTAAGGGATGAAACATAGGCAAGGACAGCTGGAACACAGAATTAAATAAACACACAAAGTATGAGAACGAGACAGAGCCAGAAGAGAGAGAGAAAGATAGAGAGAAAGAGAGAGAGAGAGAGAGAGAGAGAGAGAGAGAGAGAGAGAAAGAGGATAAGAGAGTGAAAAGGTCAGAAGTAAAACGGACGATAGGGATATGCTGGATATGCTGCTTCTGGAGAACTGTTTACCGTGTTGTGTACCGACGGGAGTTTTGGCAGAACGCAGACTCACGCAGACGCGTACGGAACAGTGACGATGACGGTGGTGGCGTGGGCAGATGCGGAAGTGAGCTTACAATTGCATCGAAGGACGCACATATCTCTTCATAATGGGCTCTCGGCCTCCGCTCCCCGATGGACTCAATGGTGCTCACTTTATTGGCCATTCAACGTCGCGGAGTTTGCCCTCTTGCCAGCGGGGAGATGGCGGTGGGGGACACGGGTCGAAAATGAGGCTAATAAGTGATCGTTGTTGCCTGCCCTTGATAATTGCCTGTTCGCACGATTGATAAGTACTTGGAAGGAGAGCTTTTTTGCCATCATTTTTAACATTTAGGACACTTGAAGAGTGATTATGTTTAATCACTTAAAATGAAGATTATGATATTTAGCAAAAAAAATCCTATTCTCGAAATGTAGAACCATTTAAAGGTATATAAGTTCTTATAATAAACACAAGTATAGATATACAAGTGGAGTCAATGCACACTAACAGTAAACCAGTCCCAAAGACCAAACACAGGCCTGCCTCTGCTTGCTACCTCACGTTTTTCCCACATATTCCACTTGCAATTGCCCATGCACAGTAGCAGCCACCGAAAGCCGAAAAACTATTTACTTCGCGAACGGAAGCAGCCAACCAGATGATGAACACAATTCGACGGAAAAAGAAGCGAGAAAGATAGAGAAAAAGATAGAGAAAAAAGCAACCCCCCGGAGGCCACTCCGTGCCGCGCCGTGCATATTTGTCGAAAGCATAAAACATGTGTAGGTAGCGCTCACAGTACATCAACGGACCACCACCAGAGAGTAGCAACAACAACAATAAAAAGGACGATTCTCTTTTCGTCCTCGTCGGTCCGGACCGTCCTGGTTTCGGGGTCCTTTTTTCTGCTTCTTTCCATCTTTCTTTTTCTCTTTTATTCATCATCAGTAGCAGTAGCAGTAGCGCAGGAATGCTGTTGTCCTTTCTGGTGAGAAGGGATATGTTTGATGCAGAAATGAAACAAAAAAGCCAACACACGCCAACGCCGAGCAGCATCATCATCCACGGCACCAAAAAACATTCTCCTCCCCCCCCCCCCCCCCCCCCCCCGGCAACCCTCTTCTTTCGGTTGAGTGACTCCTTTTTCTGTTCCATTTCCATTCTGGGACCCGGGGCACGCTCGGTCCTTTTCCGGGCGCTTCCGCACTTCGATGAAGTGTTGTGTTCGGTTCAGCATGGTAAGCGATGGCACGCACCATCCACACATACACAGAGGCCACCTTCACCTCAAAAAAAAACTATAGAAGAGAGAGAGAGAGAAAGAGAGAGAGAGAGAGAGAGAGAGAGCACATGGTTTCAACAAAACAAAACAACACAACAAGCGAAAAAAGAATCAACAAAATCACCCAGAAGCAGTGAACCGAAATTTTGTAAATCAATCCTCCTCCTCGTCATCCTCCGCCCTCTGCTTCTTCTCCTTCCCCTACACCACACTCTGCTGCTTCCGCTCGTGGCCTCAACCACGGCCTCACGAAGCTGCTACTCGAGGACTGCATGCACGCTCCTGTGCTCGATATCGTCCCCGTTCGTCCCTTCGACGAATTATTTTTCTTTTTTACGAGCTATCTCGCCCACTCCCCCTACCCTCTCCATTCCCTTGACTCGTGTTTCGTATCGTCATTCCGTTGCGTGACTTATGGGTCGCGGCGTTTTACGGTCTCGCCCTTTTCCTCGCTCGTCCTTGTTGCCTCCCCCCCCCCCGAAGGCCCATCCCAAAATCATGCCGGCCTCCAGGCGCAGGACGGTTCATCGTCCTTTTTCATTCACTCGTCCTTTTGCTTCTCGATTCAATTTCCCACCATCTGCTCCGGCACGGGCACGGGCACGGGGTCTCTCAGCTTCTCTCGCTTCATCTCAGGCATCGGTGTATGATGCGCTGCCACCAACACCCTTCCGCCAACATGAAGGACGAGCAACACCACAATCGCTTCGGTGGAATCTCTTCTTTTACCCAATTCTATTACCGCACGAGGTTCGTTCTGGTTCGCTCCTTTTTTTTCCTCGCCCCGTTTTTGCATTCCAGTTTTCCAGTCCGAGCTTTCCACGGATGTCAAAAAACGAATCATCCGGATAGCCCTCCCCTCCACCCCTCGTGGAAAGCGAGCAAGAACGGAGAGGACACCGCGGTCACAAACCAGCATGAACTTCGGGTGAGATGAATAAAGCGGAAATGCGCCTAAGCCACCCCGAAAAGAGAAAAAAAAAACCAAAGAAATGGACGTGGAAAAATCCAAACCATAACTGAGTGCCACCTCCTTTCGCACTCATTCACTCACCTCGGAAAAACCGGCGAAACAGAGAAGGCGACGCCGCGCACGCTGCTAATGAATGGTTTTAGTGTGAACGTGTTGTAACTAACGGGAGCATGACAGAAGTTGTCTCTCTGTCTCTCTCGCTCTATCTCTTATGCGCTCTCCATGGTGACGGAACAAATGGAGCTGAGCAAACGCGTACCAAACGGTCGGTCATAAGGACGGGCAGGAAAAACGCGGAACGGGAAAATGTAAAAAAAAACAAAAAAAAATGGCTGGAAAACTCATCTCCCATACGTGAAAAGGAAAGACGGGTGGAGGGGGAGGGAGGGGGTTGACTAAGGGAGCTCCCTCAACCCGGCACCAAGCGATTCTCTCACCCATTTTAAATGTATTAGTACATAAACATTCCTTTTTTGTTGGCCCTCCACCCTTTCCACCGACCAGCAGCAGCAGCAACACCAGCAGCGGGATGGGCTTTCCATTCCATCCGTTTCCGTTTTTTTTTGCTTCCGTGGAATTTCGCTCAACTTTCCCACAACCTTTGTTCCGCACAACCCCCCCAGGAGGTGGTGGTGGCGTGCGCGATCGGTCTGGTCTGGAATTTTTTTCGCCCAGATTCGCCAACCCCAACAACCCGGTGGGGTAACTTTTACTCGCGTTGTCAGTGGCAGTGCCAACGCCGGGATGGGAGTGTGGTTTCTTTTTTTTATGAGGTGAGTTTCGAGGATATTGGGGACCACAGTATGAACACCGAACCCGACGAAAAGGGTTTTGCCATTCCCATTCCATTGCTCCAAACAGTGAGGACCAATTTGTTACACGAAGTAACTCGATTTTAAAATTTTTAAATTAAAAGAACGTGATTTTGTGTTTAAATGGAAAAGTTTTGAAATGAGCATGGCCTCTTTTTTCAAGTATTTTACAGGATGTTTAGCCAGTGTAGTACTTGTTTTAGAAATGTAAATATTTCCTAAAAAAAACTCTTAAAATTTAATTCTGTGTGGAGCACAAGTTCGCATGGCTAGTGCCACGTCCATAACAAGTACCGCGAAGTGCAACCGTGCAGAGTATGTCATCGAAATAGCTTTACATAGAACGTAGAGCAAACTCCAGCTTGCGTGGGACAAAAAGTATGCTAAACCATTGACGGCAATGTTTCCGGATTTCCAGTTGACGAGCTGTGTTACTTTGTTTGCCAAACATGATGGATGGAAAAGGGCGAACTAGTAAAAAGGGACAACATAACGATGTTCATACAACTAAACGATTCAGTTCAAGTCGTCATGTCATCTTCCTCGGGGAAATTTTTATACAAAAGCATACAAATCTACTGTAATAGAATTACTCATGGAGAAATGCAGTTATGCAACATAACATGAGCATCACGGTTACATGATTTTACATGTTACAGCTGGAAACCGAGAACAAAATAAAAATACTTCTGAAGAGAAGAAGAGGATCGTTGGCACCTGGCATGCGATGAGCTGTAGTGCCCCTCTAGTTTCATCATCAAGTCACATCATCACGTTATGTTTGCCTGACAAGTTCCTTTCTTTATCGTTGCTACATTTTAGAGCCCGCGGCCACTCTCCACCCCCTAGGGTCCGACCGGTGACGTGTGAATGCGTAGACATTCATCTTCATCAACACATTGCGGCGCACCGAGTGGAATTCGCGCACCGGCATCATCGCGCCATCACACAATGCACAAGAAGCTCCTTCACTACGAACGAACGAACGAACGGGAAGGATACACCGTGGAGCATCGTTATGGCCGTCATTTTGAACGAACGGCTTAGCCAGGATGTAAAGATGGACTGGCAAAAGGCCCGCAATGAGCTTTTGAATCTATATTGCTTTGGACTTTTTCTCTTTTTTTTAAGTGCGAAGAGTGTTCCTTTCCATTTGTATGAGAGTAAAGTTACACAAGAATGCTTTTATGTGTTGAAGATGAGTGATGCTGATTTAAATTTAAAAAAATCAAGCAACGACATATCTTCCTCGGGACAATAAACAGGAGAAAATCCTAATTAAAATAATGAGGAAAATTTTGAACAATTTTATTTTGTAAACTTCTTTATGCTCTTCATAACTTGACCCACTTCCACTACAGTTACGATGAAGAGATTGCACGGCGCCTGCTTTGCTCGAATGTGCAGTTCATGTCATCCGGATCGGGCAAGGAAAAGGTACACAACACTCATTGTGCGTCGAGTAGCAGCATAATAAAACCGCCAAGTGGCTTGTGCCTCTTGTCAGTAGAAAGAGCCCAGATTTAATTAGTCGAGTAAGACATTCAACACCTTTTCGCCGGTTTGTGGGTTCTTGTTTTAAAACACCTCAAGCAATGCTCAAGCTATGCTTCAAAACTTGCATACTTCGGTCACAACATACTTGACACAGGCGAAGGCTTATGGAACAGCTCGTGTTTCAGCGATGGTAATTAAGAGGCAAATAAAAAGATCACTGTCTCTTGACAGACACCAACTTATGAATAGAAAATGTGTCAAGTACTTCACCCGTCGGAAACACATCCGGAAGTGGTTTTTTTTAGTTGGTATCTTACGGACGGAATCCGGAAGTGGTTCGTTAGCCTTATTAAGAATCTCTTTCAAATATACCACTACCTTTCGGCTCAGTATAGAGTCTCTATTTTTCCGCACAATATTTGCTACTATCATTGCGAAATTTCGTAATAGAACCATTGTTACTCCAATAGTCTCCGGACGAACGGAACAAAATCGAATACCTCGCCCTTTATTGTTGTTGCCATCCTTGCATTAAACTGCAAATTAGCTTTTTAGCCGGAGCAGCAAATCGTTTTACTTTTGCATAGAAATGATAAATGAAAACAGAAATTAACCGTTTTCCCTTTCTACGGCGCTACCCACTCGAAGGGTTATGAAAGCAACCGAAATGATAAGGGTCTCCAGTTTTACAACACAAGCGCAAAGAGACCGAGAAGGTTGAACCCCAATTTCAGTCGATTTTTTGTAAAAAAAAAAACGTTGTGTCGTTTATGGTACTTGCCCTGTGCTAATTTGTGTCTTTTTGGTAAGCGTTCTCTAGCACAAGCAGAGACGAAACGAGGAGAAAACGGGTTGTTTTTGATATTAAATTGAACGTTCTAGAACGGTTGGTTCCCTTCGACCACAAGACCGATTGCGATATTGCTGGGAGTTCAAAAAGCAATCGTTTCAGTTGTTTCCGAACGAAACAACTGAAACTGAAGCAACTGCAGTAAATAACGAATTTGATGAAAAAAAAACGTGATTGATAGAGTAACTTGCAACTATCATGTTCATAGTAAAATAAATGTCGCAACAACTTCGCGCACCACAGCTGGATTATTTTGTAATTACGTTGGAACAGCTTACGCGTGTGTTAATTTCATTTCAACATTTTCGAAGACAAACAGTCGGATTAATACAGAGATGACTCAAGATATACGCAATAAAATAAACAAATAATAAAAATAGTCAACCAGCGTAAACAAACAATGAAGAGACCTAGAGCTAGAGATATGTAGTCCATGAGCAACCATGAGCAAAACCCATAAATTTAAATAACATTATTCTTACCTTGGCTTGACAAACGATTCGACAAACAGGAAGGGCTCATTGTAAAGAAGACTATCACCTTCCCTATCGAACTACGAACCAACTCCGTACAACTTTCATCATCATGATTACCACCGAACCAGATGTCCCTGACAATTAACCGTACCGTATCGTCAGGATGTTCATTACTCCAGCACACAACGATGGTGCTTATGGAGGTGACAGAGCAAAAAAAAAACCAGCACCCATCCATAGAACATTGTGTCCGACCGTCCAGCAAAAGGATCATCGACAGACGGACGCTCACACTCAGCCCGAATCCCGAAAGTAGCCGGTAGTAGGTGGTTGTGTCTATGAGTTTGTGCGGTTTACAAAAATCCTCAAACCATTCAGCAACCACAATCCCCGTAGGGATTTTATGGGTTGAACTGCTACTAGCCGGGAAAGACCGCCCAAAAGACCAGCTCGGACCACTTGTCTCAAATGCACACGGTACTGAGGGGGGCTTACGGAGAACTGGAGCATCCGTTCGAGCATCAGTATGTCCATTCCGCCCCCTCTGTATGAGCTGCTAACGTGAATGATCCAGTTGATTTTACGGTTCAGCCGGCTAGGAGAGAGGCCACGAGAGAGAGAGAGAGAGAAGAGGTACGAGAAGAGGAGCAGAGCACATAATTTCCAGGCTCTACTAGCATGGAATTAGAATTTATTATACCTACTAAACGTACTCCATCTTCTTCGCTTTCTCAGACCACCTCCTGGTCCAACAGGGATTTACACTCTGGAGAATCATCTCAATTTTCCTTTCACCACCTTTCAGTGGAACGTGGCAACCGGAACGATGGTCTTTTCGGTCCTCTTGCATTGCTCCCGGCAACGATAGGTTTGCTACATGCGATGCTGCAGTACGTTGTGGCCCCCTTTTGGGCAGAGCTCTGGTGTTGACGATGACATTCCACAGTTCCATTGCCACAGGTTAGTCTCTCTCTCTCTCTCTTGCTTATTGTTCCTCTTTACGTGTACCATCAAACCATCGGGTCATTGTTATGATATGTTTCCTACCATTTGTTGTCATTGGACAGTTGCGTGGAAGTTTCGTGTGTTTCAAGAACAGGTAAATTAATTTTAAACGAACGTTGCACTTAAATACCCACATCGTATTAGAAGAATTACCTTCCATGCCAATCAATCGTTGGCTGTAAATGGCACTCAAAATCATATTCCACGCACGTACTCCGTCCGTTCCGGATAACCTCTGGACGATAAAACAATAGACTTAACTTCCGAACTAAACTTAAAAAGCAAAATCTCGATTTAACACCTCCCACCACTCAAAAACACCACAAAAGCCTAGCGAGGGCAGCTGCTGCGATAAAGATTGCAAATATATTACACTCTGATTTCCTGCTCCCTCCCTTCATACCCCACCGCCCCTTTCAATAGCGAGGAAAAACTTGATTTCCCTCCGATGAAACACAAAACAAAGCCGACACGATACGGTGTGGCACCTTTCCATTATTTAACATCCCCTCTGTCGTCGGGCGCAGGAAAACAACCGGAGGCGACGTGTTATTCACCTACAACCTACCAGCCACCAGACAAACGCACACCCACACATACACATTCAGCCAGCAAACCACTCTCGAACCAATTTTCCTTTCATCAGCAGCAATAAAGTTGGCCCGATTGTGTTCCGCTGCTGCTGCTGCTGTCAAAGTTGGCTTTGGTGAAGTGAACCCTTCGAGAGGGTGCGGCGCTGCTGCATGGGTTTGTGAGCGACCCCCACCCCGGGGGCCAAATCCGTACGGAGGAAGGATTTCTCGAAAGAAAAAAAAAACGCCAAAAAGCTTATCCCACACAGGTACGCAGGTGGCTCAGGTGGCTCAGGTGGGTGGGTGGCTGAGGTGGCACAGGTTTTCTGTATTCATTTCCACCGCTGGCCATAACCGGTGCGCGCCTCAATATCACAACACTCGCTGCTGTTACCCGCTGTCCCGGTATCGCGTCTGCTGTCGCGAACTCTAACCAGAAAGTACCATAAAATGCCCTTGACGGAGAAGAAACACGTTTTCCACCTCGCTTGGATGTCGAGAAGGTTCAAGGATCCTCCTGCGCTCCTGGCGCACACCCAGAGCCATCGGCGGATCCTTTGCGAGAGGAGAAGGACGGGCCGGCGATAATAAAACGGTAATAAAATAATGGAGTCTATGCTGCCATACTGCTCTCGACTCGGTGCAGGCTCCTCCCTTCTCTCACACACCGACACAACCAAGCGAGCGAGTCATTTATGTTTTTTTTGCCTTTCCGTGCGAAAAAAGCCATTTTCGTTGCTTCACACTGCCCCACACCCACGGCGACGTCAAAAGGAATGGCCAATTATGAGGAGGCGGCGAGTGGTGGGAGATTTTCGGGAGGATTTGGGTGGCGTTCATTTTTCGTTCATGGTTTTCCTCTCGCCGTTCTTTACTTTGGGAAATGGAAACGTGATAAGTTTTAGCAATTGTCTGATCTCAGCTAGATCGTGATAAATGAAATGAAAAGAGACAAAAAGCCTTATGCAAAATGTATACCATTTGATAGCAAATCGTAAAAAATTAAGCTACACATCAAAGCTCTGTTGTTCAATATTGTTTTTGTGACAGTAAAATTTTCAATACTTTGTGTGCCTTAATAATCTAAAAACGATAGAGCGAAAACCTAATGCTTCTCGCGCGCCCATTGTGGTGGCGCTGACTTGTTAATGCTGCTAATCTCGCCAAAGCTTCAACGGCTTTACATGCTTCTATTGTGGGCACCATCGTGCCATGGTCGTACGTCATGTTACCATCATCATCCTCACCACCATCGCTGTCATAATAATTCCTCTTAGGCCAAGGATATAAAATCATCATCATGAGGTTTACCAAACCCCGGCACTGGCACCGGCACCGGCACAACAAACAAATGAAGCATTATTTGCTTATCCTTATGCTTGTGTTCGGTTGTTTTGCTTCCATTCTTTCTGTCACGATTTTTTTTTTATTTCTATTTTTTATTATGCCTTCAAACCATACACCACGCACCAGCAACCAGAGAGAACATAAACACCGAACCCCGGGAGGGGGCATTATGCGGGAGAGAAATAAATCCCAACAACAGCACCATTCTCCTCCTTCTCCTCCTTCGCCCCTTTTTGGAATGCTCCAAAAAAACGGACGACAGTCGACAGTCGGTTTTGCGATTGGAATATTTTACGCTCATTCTCGCTGAAAAATGAACACACAAGCGCTTCACAAGCGACAAACAACCTCCCGGCAAAAAAAAAAACCGAACCGAACCGAACGGATATTTTAACCTTTTTTATGTATCAGTTTAATGGAATTGGCTCTCGCGTTCGCCGTTCACTGGCAGCGCCATGGGTTGGCAGCGGGCAGGATAAACGATGAAGAATGAGGTGGAAAAATATGAATATCGCTGCTGCACGAGGATTTTTCAAGTGGCTGTGAAAAATATGTTGCCGATCCTCTCCACCCACCACCCCAACCCATCCACGAGAATTATAATCCTCGTGGCACTTACCACCTAGCTGAGTGCCCGCTTGGAACACAACACTCGGTTTCCCTCGCTTCGTACCTCCATCACCTCCATCGCCTCCATCCCCTCCGGATCAACCACTTTATTCGGGCGGTTGGGATGGGATGGGGTGTTGTGCTCTCGTTCCTTCCACTTCCCCCTTCCCGGTCCGCGTGTTTGGCTTTCTGGAAGCGAAATTGATTTATTAATCGTACACAACACGGACCACGCGGGCTGGGTGGCCATCCATCCCTTTGGGAGGTAGGCGGGAGAGGAGGAACATCCCCTTCATTCTTTTTCTTCTTCTTGTTTTCGGGTGATTTGGTGGGAGGAAAGGGAGAATTTTTCGCGGGTTTGTTAGCGAGAAAAATGATTTATAAATATTCCAAACATCCACCACCACCACCACCACCCCCCGTGGAGGGGGAAGGGGCTGCCACTTGCAGGATTTTCCAACCCGGTGCGTGCGGTTGAGCGTGACTCGGAGGCAGCTGCGGGGGGCCGGGGGTGTAGATGGTAATAAAATTGTGTCCCGCAAGCGCAACCAACTCGAATCCGGAGAGTTGCCGGTGACTGTGCTAGGTGATGGGTGGTGGGGCCACCCCCATTCCACACGGGGCATTGCCATTCAATTTTCTTTTCCCTCATTTTCCATTATTGATTGTTCGCTCTCGTATCGGGTGGTCGTTTCATCCTCCCACCTTCCACCTTCCTTGCTTCCTTCATTCATTTTACTTTCGAGATTTATTTATTTGCTGTCGGCTCCCGATTGCGGAAAGTGATTATCTTCCGCCACTCCCACCACCCAAAACACCCCACTACCTCCCTCCCATCCATCGGACGTGCGCGCACAAAAGGTGTGAGGTGACGTTTTATGGTTTGCGCCATCGCGCAGTTACCGTAAAATCTCGATAAAAAACCTCCGAATAAAGAGGACTCCACTCCACGGCTGGTGGTTAGCGTTTTCGGCGGTCTAGCGGCGGGTGTCTTAACCGGGACGCACGTGAGGAAGGCCCTTCCACCGCTCCATGGTGATGATTTTTAATTGCGAAGATAAATCAGTGTGTGAACGAACGAACGTTTCGAAGAGGTTGGCGCGCTCTTCTGCTTCTCACCACCGAGTAATCGACAAGTGAATACAGCACAAATTTTGTGGCCCCTGATTGGAGTAAAACGCCCTCAATGAGTCTCTCGTGATGAGGCTGGAGTGGTGTGGTGCTAGCGGTATACAACTTAATCGGCGTGTTATCAATTTTGCAGAATCATTTTTTGGAGGAAAACCGCGTTGGTCAAATTAATCGACGGCTTATGTTGGAATAACCTGGTGGTTGTGCTTGATACAAAAGTGTTTCAAAAGCAGATTTTGATGCATTTTAATAAAGTAAATTTAAATTAATGTTATTTCAATAATGTAATCTTTACTAATCAAATTCAAGAAAAATAGTGATAAAGAGAGGAACAACTATTCCACTAATTCCTTAGTTCACTACTCAAACGACAGTTAATAAAAGAAATCCTAAACAACATTCAAATTTTAAACAATTCCCCCTTCAGCATTTTTAAAATGGTATAACATGATTTAATATAGCAACATTACGATAAAATTTACTACAAAACATTTCCGGCAAGTATCGTGCAACATTTCGTTTGCCGAAACACTTACAACAAATATTCAAAACAAAAACCAACCAGTATCCTTCATACGCTCAGGCTAAAAAACCATAAAATATGCAAAACGTATGAAGTGCCGGTGCCGCTCTTGAAAGAGAGAGAGAGAGCCCCATTTCGCCCCGCTTATTGTCTCGAGAAAAGATTCCATTTCCAGAGTTTTCCGTCCGAGCACACGTACACGCGCACACAGGCAACACTGCAGCCACAGCCGCCAACAAACGCCGGGTCGCACCACTTGTACTCGGTTTGGGAAAGAAATCGCCACAAAAGTGAGAAGAAACTGCCTGCCATCCCGTTGCCCCTCGCCACAACAACCGGAAAAGTAAAGTAAAGCACATGAAAATGTAACAAAATGCTGCTTTCCGCTGCCACCAGCATCACACCCCATGTCCTGCTGCTGCTGCTGATGCTGATGTAAATTGTGTAGCAAAAGTGGTTACACAGAAAATTGTAACGTAAGTTCAGAGAGCAAAGCGCTTCCGTCTCGCCCCACGTCTCCTTTTTTCCTTTGCTGCCCTGCCACGAGTATGTTTGTGTGCGTCCCTCCCGGTTGGAGGGTGGAAAGAGAGTTGCATAAACATCGAAATTGGAGGGGTTGGTCTGAACAAGGGACACAGTGAAGAAAGCAGGCGGAAAAGAGAGGTGCCCCTCCATCACCGTTCTCCGTTCGTCGTCGTCGTCGTCGCTTTCGTCCGGAAGCCGGAGGTGGGCAATTTCCGCATGGACAATTTCATATCGACAACGAATGTGACAAGGGTGGCCAAACCCCAAACATGGCGGGGTGGCAGTGTGATAGGAAGGTGGCAAAGGAAATGGTTGTTGCGGTGGTAGTGGTGGTGGTGGTGGTGGTGGCAGTGGTAATGGAAGTTGACAAGAAAGTTTCCGACGACAACTTTTACCGCTGCTACAACGCCAAAGAAAGCGAAGCTGGTTTCTTTACACCCCCCAAAAAACACCACCAACCACCACGCTTTGAGGAGGGGTGCCCCATCCGTTTGTTGCATTTTCTCCCCCCTCCTGAAGATGGAACACAATTCAGAAAGACAGAGAGAAAGAGAGGAGTCTTGATTATGTGAGCAATTTATATTTCATTTCTTTATTCGAAAAACATTGTTGTCTATTTCTGGCTCCTGTTGGCTGCTAGGTGTGTACCCTGGTCTCCACACCAGACACTAACGGGGGGGCCAGGAACCAGGGTGTAGTGAGAACGTGCAACACCATCACCAGAACACCAACGTCCTATGCAGTCACACGAAGCTCTCTCTCTCTCTCTCTCTCTGTCTGTCTCTCGTGCGCGCCAAGGATAAAGGATTCCGGAAATGGATTATAAAAGCCAGACAACATTGAACAAACATGCACACCAGCTCTTCTTCCAGGTTGGAAGGGTGTGTATGTGTGCAGCATTTACCAAACACAAACGCGCGCACACAGATAGACACGGAATAGATTAAGCTAGAGGAACATATTCCCCACTTTACGGTGAAACGAGCTTCCTTTCACACTCTCTCACTCTCTTTTTCCCGCTCTGTTGTCTCCCAAGTGCAACTGGAACACAGGAAGAAACCAACAAAAGAAACGACGACGACACAAATCGACAAAGTCCACACCAAAGGCCCAAGGGCCCTCGTCCAAGAAAGGAAAAGACAAAAGGAGAAAAAAAAGAAGAACCGAAAACGTGGTGGGTGGTTCTCTGCCCGCAAGCGATATCATCAATATAAATAAATACATTTTGCAGCAGCAGCACCAACCGACCGACACATCCCGTTCCGATTCGCTCTCGTTTCGCTTCAGGACATTCCGAGAGATACCGCTTGCCCTTCCCTTGCCCGATCACCACCGAGGAAGGCTGCTGACGAGAGCAGAGCGCGAGGACGACGACAACGACGAGTGGCCAGACGAAGAGTTCGAGAATGGCCTCATGGCAAATCAAACACACTCACCCATACATACACACAGAGAAAGAAGAATGGAAGGAAAAATAAAAGATAAGTAAATACAGAGAAACACCATGCGAACACCCTACCCATTCCACCCGGTGTCCCACCCTCTTCACCACCTTTCTAATCCACAACCGAGAGAGGGCACGACGACGGTGAAACTCCGTCCGTGCCAACATTGTTGTGTCGTCTCGTTTAAGGCCACGGTTGGAGACGGTCGTCGACGGAATTCAATCGCAAAAGGAAGGAAGGAAGGCTCGATCGGGGAGAGAGAGCACCACCCGCGGTTCTTTCCTTGCACACATACACTCACTCGGCACCACACGACTCCCAGGACATGATATTATCGGAACCATATCGAGTCGATTGGCTTCCAATGGAGTGAGAGAAGTGAACCGGGCGACCCCAAACGGAACCATGGAAAGAAAAAAAACATGAGAAACCATGCGTCTCCATTTGCTCCAAACGATCACCACACACCCAGACCACCCACTCACCACCCCACAACGATACTATCGATTTGGGTTTCTAGGTGAAGAGGGGATGGAGCCATGGAGCCATGAAGCCCTCCCCCTCATGGTCACCACCCCCCCCGGAGAAGCGAAATAAAGGGGAAGGAGAGACACTGTCTTGTACTCTATTTATCGATCCCGTTCGCCCACACCGGAGAAGAGTGGCGGCGGCAGGCAGCAAACAAACAGAAAAGGCTCCCTTCCTTCCACCAATTCCCTGGCCTCGGTCCTCTGCGGTGGAGGCAGGGTGAGGTGAGGATCCCTTGATAGAATAACCGAAAACCAATTTTTATTGAGACAGCACACGATAGCTATCGACTTTGGGAGGCGAAGAGTGTGGACGAGTGTGTGCTGCTCCCTTCTCTTCCACTCTCTCTCTCTCTCCCAATCATCATCATCATCATCATCACTATCTTTATGTTTCAGTGGCAAGTTGGCGCAAGGGAGCGTCTCCTCTTCTACTTCGCTGGCGCTGATGGTGATCCTATCGATTGCACACGACCACCGTCGTCGTCGATTGGTCTTCATTCAAGGAATCTTTTTTTGGGGAAAAAAAAGGCAGAAACGAAAGCGAAAAGTAAAGCATCATCATCATCGCCGTCGTCGTCGCCGTGGTGGTGGCTTGGCAGCGTGATCAGCGAACGAGCGGGCGTCACACAACAATTGGATTCCGTTGGTGGAACAAGGGGGCAGGCTGGAGCTAACAGCAACAGCAGTGAGTGAAGATAACACTTTTCGCACACATACATAACCACACAGGCGCGCACGCTGCGGACCAGTTTGCGGAAAATTCCAACACAGGAAAAGCGGATTTGCACGAAACACGAGGTTTTCTACAATTCCTGCTCTCTGTCTCTCTCATTCGCTCGCTCTCTCGAGCTCAATCATGAAACGGAAAAGACAAAGTGTTTGAGAAGAAGCTGCGGACGAAAAGAGGACAGACAGGGGTTGGAAGGTTTGCTTTGCTCTTGTGTTCTCTGTGTAATCTTGTTTTGCGTGCAGTTAAATGCGGAAAAAGGATGAAAAGGCCATCGAAGCGTAAAGAGTTTGCTTTCATTGTGCTTCACACATAAAGACCAGTTGCCATGGTTACACTGAGACTTTTGCATCATTGCTTCTGTGACTGCTAATGATGGTTTTTGTGTTTTTATTATGCTTTATCATTAAAGTTCTTTATGCTTAATAGTGATATTGTAATGGAAAATGTGTTTATTAAATATAAAAACCGTAAAAATGTCTTTCAATTATGATCATCAACAATAAACGAGTATATTGAACCAGTTGCCCTAAAAGATAAACTAAAATTCTCCCTCTCCGAGCGCCCCCGGATGGATGGCAGTTGACCTCACGCCACTGCCAATCTGCGAAAAATGGCCAACGATTTCTCTTGACTCCCGTGAAATTATTACCTCTAATATCGTTACACATCGCTTCATCCTCCCCATCGACAACCAATCATGGACAGACTGCTGCATGGCTGCTGACCAAGCACAACCACAAGCCAGAGCACAAAACGCGCTGGGGCCGATTGCTGTTGATTGCTGGTGTCTTGCTCGATTGCAAAGAGAAACCCCTCGAAGAAAGCAGCAAAACGGCAGAGAGTGCCTCACAGTTTCGTCTCCCCATGGCTTCTCGTTCCTTCCTCACTTCTGCAGCAATAACCGAAGCTTCATTGCCCCCCGAGACATTCCTGGCCCCCGGAAGCGGATCAGTAGCGCGAGCACGAGACCGTTCGAGTGTGGAAAAGTTGTTTTCTCGTTTTTGCCCATCCCACCCAGTGTCTGTTGCCTCGGTTTTTGCGGAAGAAAATTGGAAACGGTAACGGACGGAGTGGTGGGCGAGGGTGTGTATCGGTTTTTCGCAAATACCCTACGAACAGCTTTTCAACGATCATTGAAGCAGCTCGCCCGGGGGGGGGGGGGGGGGGGGTTGAAGAGGGGATGATAAAATCATGACCAGAGTGAGTGCGCCGCCAGCTTTCATGAGCAGCAGAGGAGCTCTCTCTATAGACCATGAGCACATCATCCTTTTCCACCGGGCGCGCTCTCTCTCGCCGTCGTTGGCAGCGTCTTGGGCGTCGTTTTTGCCAGCAGAACCAGAAAGAGGAGAGCGAGGTAGAAAAGAGCATAAATGTTTTATCATGTGGGAAGATATTGAACATCCGGTTCGCTTCGCTTTTTGTCGTCATCGTCGTCGTTTCGCCACTCGGTTGCTCGGTGGAAAATGTTGGCCTGGGAGGATGGAGAGACTCGCCCTCTATCAGTGCCTTAATAGTTTGTCCAGCACGATTACCCTTTCCACGGTGATCGGTCGGGGCCAATTCATATTAGCTGCGGTGAGGGAGTACTCTGATGGTCTGGCTGTTCGTCCGTCCGTCCATCCGGTGAGGTCACAAGAAGAGTTCACGAGAATCACGTCACGTCTGGCGTAGTGCCAGTCGAGTGAGTGTCAAAAGGCTCGATATAGGGGGTTGATTGGTTTGGGGGAGGAAATTTATGGCAATTTACACGACCATCAACGCGACTTTCTCAATGGGTTTTCCTCCGGGTTCGTTTCAGCGATAAATTTTCATCAACGACACCGCACGATAGCGAGGGAAAAGTAATGTTATTAAAGTGAAATTAGCTGAACTGCAGGAACTGTAAAACCTTTAAGGAGTCGCCGGGGAATGAATTATTATTTTATGATAAAAGTTGAAAAAGTTCTTCATGCATATTCAAAAACCGAACCTCTGGTTTCGACAAAAAGCATAATATCCCTTTTCAACAACATTGTTATGCTCACATTACCACCCTCGAGGCTGGATGAACATGTAAGAAAATCGGAACGACACGGTCGGCTGGATCAGAACAAACAACAAGCGTGATCGAGCTGCTTCTTTTGATTCTATCACCTCATCTCTCACCCCCTCGGTTCCGGCCGCAAACCATCATCACACCACAACCATCCATTTTCGGACTCCCGGCACGTCATCGATGATTTTGCAGTCCGAGCTCGTGTGTCTCAACCGGCGCGACGTCGCAGCACGTTTCCTTCCTCTCCATCCTCCCACTCTCTAGAGAGATCGTAAATCTCCCTCGCTGGAAAAGCGATTGGAAAACCGTCCGTCTTTCCACTCGACCACGCAACCCGGGGGGAGAAGAAGAAGGGAACCGTAGAAAGGATAACAACCACGAACCGGATGGGACCGACGCGGACACACTTCACTTTCCGTCGTTGCCTCTCTCGCTCTAGGAGGGGTGGGGGGATGGATCTTGCTTTTATGCTTCTGAATCAACCCGAACCATCGCCCGAGCCACGACACGCAGCTGACAACGGAAAGCCGGAAAAAGGGGTTTCCGTAGCACCGGCGGCGTGCATGCGTGAGGAAGGAGAAAGCGTGGAAATAAATCAACGGAACAAATTTTATTTTCACAACATCCAGCCCGATTGTGTCCTCGCAAAATGTCACCCCACCCGGTGGGGATGGAAAGGGGGGTGTTTCAGGAGCAGGGTAGTTAGCTACCACTGGTTTTGGGACCCCGGTGTTCAATAGCACACAGTTTCCACCCTACGTTTGAATATCGGATGCCACTCACGGTCGAATTGAAAGGGGAAAGATGGACGGATTCGAGATCGGAGAGTTTTGGGTTTTTGTTTTCTTAACCGTCCCCAAAACGGACATTTGTACCACAGTCATCCATCTTCCGTTGGCGCAGGAGCACAAGGAGATCGACGATATTCGATTATATCGGCAATACAACATTCGAATATGCTTTAGAAAAGGGTGCTTTGGATGTGTGGATGTTGCGAAGGGTTGAAGGGAGGAAGGTTAAGGAAATCTGGCTTCTTGAATCAAAATAGCGCTTGATGTATGCTATTAACGATTGAAAGCGACTAACATGCTTGTAAATTTAGGGATTTTTTTACATTTTAGATAAGTCAACATAATGATTATGCACAGTGTTTATTTATTTATTTGACACTTGGCTATTTCATTATATTTACAAGAAATCAATCTCAAGAGCACTTCAAGATATTGCTGCATGGATAAATTGAACATATTTGTTAGGAACTTTAATTATTGAATTAAAGTAGTTATCAAATCATTAGATATTAACCCAAATGCTTTGTAAAAATCTGTTTGTATGCAAATATAAGAACAAAATGATTAACAACACCAGTCAATTGATGTGATACTTAGAATTAGTGAAAGTACCTACTGCTGCAACCAATTAGGCGTTACATACTTCCTGCTGAATATCATTCAACCACACTGAAAACTTCCTTCCACAAACTGCATCTTGGTTTGGCATTCTGACTACAGTCCAGTGTCCCAGCAAACGACATTCAAACCCTGACAGTAGCAGAAGCAGAAGTAGCACTAATAACCCTGAGCCCATTTGCCCAGCTATCAATTTCCATAAAACATTTATTTCAATTTCGAATTAATATTTAACAGATTTACTGCCCTGGTCCTCAGCACCGCAAACGAGATTATGCTTGCAGACGTAATGTGGCGCAAAGCGGATGGTCATATGGTGCATCAGACAGGAGCAGCAGCAGCAGCGGCAGCAAGAAGACCGCACCATCGAGCCTGGAATCAAAACAATCCTTGACACACGGAGCAAGCCAAACCACCATGACAATCGACATCATGCTACTGCTGCTGCCAATGACGCTCCTCCATCTGCCAAATGGACCAAAACGGCATCCAGCTTGAGGTTCATATAGCTGCCTTTGTGGTTCTGTCGATCCCAAGGGTTGGTCTGTTCTACCACCACCCACTCATAAATCGACTTCAATCGTGTGGGAGGAGATCACTGCCACCCTCGGCATCATTTGAGCAGAAAGGATGCCCGAATCGACGTATCATTCATGCCACCCGGGGGGTGGGTAACATATTTCACCGGAATTGATCATTCCGGAACACACAGATACACGTAAGTAAGTTTTTCCCATTGTTCCCTGGGAGCATTAGTAAGTTCCATCTCTTCTACTGGGCCTCTTCTTGGGCACCTCCGGCTGTGCTAATCAATAAATGTTTTAATCACCGTTTTCCCCATGGCATGGAATGGGCATAGGCGAGCGTGAAGTTCCCATTCCTCTGAGCTCCAGGTTGAGTTGAGTTGGCACAACAAGACATTGGAGCATCACCACTCTACCACCTTCATCTCCATGCTTCTAAGCACAGATTACTGTGATGTGCGCCTGCTGCTCCTTCCTTGTTTGCTTACTTGGATGCTTATGGAGCGTTCTGCTGAAGAGAAGAGAAGCTCTACCTCTACCTCCCGTTGTCTATGTGTCTTAACTCAATTCACCGAACCAGTTCATCTCACAGTAGCACTGTACTTCACCCTCTGATAGCCACCTCCACACCACCACCACCACAAAGTATCACACTTGAGAGAGGGAGAGACAGAGACGCACCTTCGTTTCTGTGGTCCAACAGCCCCATGATACAACCCGAAAGAGGGAAACACTTGGCTCTGGTTACGGTGCTGTCAGGTCACGCCAGCACACGCCTCTGTCGGCAAATCTACGTCCTCTGATGGTACGTGCCATGGGTGTGAGCGGTCGCGAGGCCACAAAACCGCAGACAGAAATGATGATCGAAAAGCGGATATGCTGCTACTCCTGCTGCTGCTGCTGCTGCTGCTACTGCTGTGTGGTCTGTGGCACTTCCCCCTCGATGGAGGTTGAGAAAATGAACTCCTACTCCTTCTAGTGTGTATACATACACATGTGGGTGAAAGAAAGAGAGAGCAAGAGTACAGAGAGCACCATAAATGATCGACCACGACCACTCCACAGCCAGCTTCCCCAGTCGTTGCGATACTGTCAGCCTGAGCTCGCTTTGCAAGCAACGTGGTGGGTCTCGTGTGTACTTACTTATCCATAAAACACACGTACGTACATGGACACACATACACCCGCACACAAACACTGCACACTAAAAGCAGTAGCAGCAGCAGCAGCAGCAAAACTGTTCGGTTGCGGTTATCCTACATTTCCATCGACACCACCAACTCCAAAACCACCTTCCTGGGATGCTGAGAGAGCGAGGTGCACCTCCTTCTTTCAATCCACCCCCTTTGCATCCCCTGCGTCCCTTCCCTCCCCTGCTCATATCTTATTCATATATGTTTAACTAACTTTTCATTCGATCTGGTAATCGTTTTCCTTCCGTTCTCCGGTCACACCACTTTGCTGCGCTTCGCTTCGCTTCGTAAGTGTGTCCACTCTCTCTCTCTCGCCTTCTCGTCTCTCTGTACGTGTGTCCCGTTGTACGTGTGCTCAATGTGGAAAAGGCTAGCATGTGCTGGCAAATGTCTGCTTCCTTCCTTCCTTCTACAAGTCGGCTCCAGTCCGTTGCTCCGTGCTGAACTGAGCTGAGCTGAGTAGCAGTAGTTGCGGTTTAGAGCGAGAGCTGGCAGATTAGAACAACTAGCAAGGGACCAGAGACAAACCCGGCGGGAGACCTGTGGCAGAGGAGGGCGGAAATAGTTTACACTCATCGTACAGCACACCACTCAGTACTGGGACCCTTTCTCCGGCAGCCGATGATCCCGGCAATTCGAGTTGAATGAAGAGGGGTGGAGGAGAAGTGAGAGACTTTTCCACTTTTTGGTTTGAAGCGTCGAACGGTGGTCGTCGAGGGACAAACGTTTGAAGAAGCTGCTCCCGCTTTCGCTCGCACTCCCTGTCTGAGCCCACCAAGTGGCCATTTCATTAGGAAAAGAGAAGTTTTGCTCAATTTGAAACGCTTCTCGGTGTGTTTTTCGGGTGCTGCAACTACGAGTCCGACGGTGGTGGCCACTCGCTTATTAGCACCTATTAGAAGCCGTTGCAGCAGTAAAAGGATGTTGTGGTGCGTTGAGATTGTACACAAAGTTTTGTTGAAAGTTTTTTGTTTAAACTTTGCGAAAGGTCGTATAACATACAAAACTTCCTTTAGTATCCTTTACAGAACATAATTAAATCAACAATTTCTTGGTAAATAATCAAGAAACCGAAAAGCAAATCATACTGGAATACAAAAATAAGAAAATAGAAGCGTACCACGAACGCTACAACTAAAAAGTCCAACAAAAATCTTCCACGAAAAAGGTTATGAAACAGTTAAACAAGAAGTTTGTTCATTCGGTCGAGCTCACCCAACCGTACACGGTCTATTCCCGGGAAGCCACGCCAGAAAGCGAACATTCCAAAAATCTCAACTCAACGCCACCATCACCACGGCACCAAACTTTGGCCATCCTCCGTGACTCCTACGGTTCAAATTCCATTCCGGGGGACTTGCATGTGTCTGTGGTGCTGGTGGTGGCCAGCCAAACGGTGGTACACCGCGAACCCCTCGGTCCAGTGAACCAACTCAACCATCAGCATCATCATCATCAGAAGCAGCAGCAGCAGCAGCATCATCACCGTCATCGTTATCGTTCGAGCAGGAAAATCTCCTTACCGGTCGGTCCCGGTCTTCTCGATTGCTGTTCTCTCTCGGTACAAATTACGTTAAAGCGTTATTTGAGCAACTTCCAAGCACCACCGCACCATTCCCATCCGTACTCCTCCTTCTGTTCTTGGCTGTCAGCCTGAAGGGAAAATATGGAAACATTTCAGTTCTTGGCACTGGGCACCGGGGTTCGGAACGGTCCGGTACGTCCGTTTGGTGTGCCGGTCTCTATGTTGTCTTGTTTGTGCTCGGCCACCATCAACTATGAAGTCGAGTTGGGTTGGGCACGGAGACGATACCATCGAGCTGAACATTCCTGGAACCGTCGTACCGGCACAGCATCGTACGAAAGCTGCCGGAGCTGACCAAGACCAACTCGACAGACCAACCAGACCAGACCAGACCAGACCAGACTAGACCAGACCGAAGAAGGTCGAGCCGTGGTGAGAGCCTGTTTGTAAATCTTTAGCACCTAAACCAAAGGCTGGCGCTGGCTGGAGTGGAAGTGAAGGTGGGCAGAAACTGACCTTACCCCGTTCACTGGATTCAGAGGAGGGAACAAACTCGTCCGTATCGAGATAAAGATGTTAATATAATAAGTGACTTTGAAATTGGTTAGCAGATTAAGTTACTTTGTTTCAACGCCCCCTGGGGCTGGTTCCAAGCGTCGTAAGGGTGCCTGGACCATCGTACTGGGTAGGACGGACAACACGATACACGCACTCAACCGTAGCAGCCACCGTGGGCCACCAGGAAGTGAGCCAGGTAGTGTTGATGGTCGGTCGGTTGTAATGTTGCCGTTGCTTGTTATTTAGCCACATTTGTCTTCCCCTTTCACAGATTATCCGGCCACTACGGACGACTAGGACGATGACGATGACGGTTTGTTACGGTATTTGCCTTTCAAAGCATCTACTTCCTTCCGTGCCTTGCAGCAGCAGCAGCCGAAGAAGGAGAACTTCTTGATTTGTGCCTTCGCTAAGAGGTTACCGTACTGTCTGTCTCGCTGCGCCCGGGCCTTCGAAACGATACACTGTCTTTCATCAGCACGTCCTGTCCTGTTGTCGGCACAATGCCTGGTTCTGCTGCTGCAACGCATAAATCCTTCAAACCATTGCACCAACAACGCCAGCATCTCTCGACAGACAGCTTCTTATGCAGGTGGTGCGTTCCTTTCGTTTTCTCGCACCCTGGTTTTGCTACTGAAAGTGAACCCATATCGGCTCCTTTTTGTGATGAAAAGATGGAGAGATCGAGTGAGTGAAAGACGTGCTGCTAGCGGTTGGTGGGTGGAGTTTTGTGTAATTTAATTTAATTACGCTACCCGGGACAGTCCCCAGGTGATGAGGAGGAGCAAGATGTGTTTCCTTATTCTCTGGTGCGAGTAGTCAGGGAAGAGTTGCTCTCTTTCTCATTTGCTACTGGAAATTTGAAATGACATGAAAAGGCTGTACATGGTAAGTAGAGAGATGATTCAAGCCAGGATTTAGCTGTCTATTATACGGGTAAAGAAGTATATTTGAAGCGCGTGCAACAATGCAAAGATCAACCTTGTACTGTCACAACAATGTACTCAAATGTACTAAACTGCGATACTTTGCACTACGAATGTCATCGGTGTATTTATTTCCCCGGGAATAGAAACCCATTTCTAGGCAACTGCTAGTCCTCTGTCACAGCCTTTTACGGTCTCGCGGACCAAAAGCGACCATACATCAGACCTGTCTCGGCGGCTGTCAGATCTCTGTGAAGAGTGGTCGCATCGTAGAACCAAAAATAAAGAAACCCAAAACCTAGTAATGGCTTACAGGCACAATAGTTGGTTTATGTAACACTTCCGTAAAGCGAATGGTCACATCGTCCACCGAACGGCCGCTGCCGCTGCAGCTCGTACGAAAAAATGTCAATTTTTGGACCAGTGCTTGTGATTGATGGATGCTCCATGGAATTTTTATGCCTCCTCTACAACGGAGACCATCATTCAGAAAGGGAAAAACTGATGCAGCGATGCATTGCTGCGCAGCTCATAGGCGTGTGTATCATTTTGTGGAGTTTTTTTTTTCGTCAACCACTGGCGTCTCCATCGCTGGAAGAAAACTGCATGGAAATGATCGCACTTTTGCTACCAAAAAGCATAAAATGTAATCTCTTTTTTAAAAAGAAAAAAAAATAACAGCTCTCAGTTTGAGGAGTGGTTTCCTTCACTATCGATCATATTTTTTTAAAACATTTTCCAGCATCATCCCAGGCCCAGGGTTCAGGAGTTGGTACACCGGAAGTGATTCGTCATTCCACTGTCAGAGCGGCAAAACAAAAAGCAAACAAAAAACCTTCGGCAATGCCCAACAATGTTCCTGGAGCCGAACAGAAGAAGTGTCCGTCCGTGTCCGTGTGGTGTTATGTTGGCAACATTTATTTTTTTTTTTTTTGCTGTTTTATTCCTCCCATGGAACCTCAGCCACAGGAGGAGGAACACTGGTTCCTCCCACAAAAGCAGTGCGAACACAACACATACATGACCACTACTCTCTTCCACTCGCTTTCTCCCTCGTGAAATACATAGACGAGGAGATGGAAAAAAAGAACCTTAAAACGAGCGACCGTAGTGCATCTCGATGGCTCCAAAAAGGTTGGTTTTATGCATTTCGGTTTCGGTCAACAGCAAGGATCAAGGCACTGGCAACCCAACCACAGGGACCGAGGGGGCAACATGGCCTTAGCACCATCAACCAAACGCAAACACAACGATTGTGTGCATGTGTGTTGCCTTTGCTTATTTTGAGCTCAACGTGAAGCTGTGGATAAAGTTGAAAGCGAGATGAAGCAACGAGAAACATCGGTGTGACCTGCATGTTCAACAAACTGCAATATTGCAGTGAGTGCACACCAGTTCACACACCGTTGGCTCCCTTCTGCTACCCTTTACGCTGCCTATTACCTCGGCTGAAACGAGCTCTGGAGTGGTTGTTAGTCAACGAGTGAAGTCATGCAACACAACACACAACGCCCGTTGTTTCAACAAATGGGTTTGACTTTTCCAAGTTTTTAATTTTCATTTTCATGCTACCCTTTTTCGATTTTCACTCCCAAGGAGCGTTTCGAGTGAACGAAAGGGGAGCATTTTGCAGCCTTTGAAGTGAGAGCTGCGATAAGGTGTCTTCCATTTGATTGAACATTTAATTAGCAGCCGGCCCCTAACCGTCCAGCACCGTCATTTGATTTATTAGCCTGCCTTCCCTGTTTACTGCTCAATCAGTAGCCGACTACCAGCTATCATCATCCGCTAGAGGCAAAGCAAGGACGGACGACCGCTTCACTTGCTCGATGCTACTTTACCAACAAATATCCTATTATCCCCTCGAGGTCCTAAGAAGTGGCTTGTCGTGTGCCTTGTCGACCCCTTCTGAAATTGGAGCTCAAGACTCACATCACAGCATAAAAGGGGGGACAACAGAAGAAGGAAAAACTTCAGCTCCGCCAGCATACGATGACAAGAGGAAAAGACGTGAGGCAATCATTGACCAAAAGTGGTATCGATAGCATCGCTGAGAACGACATCGATGATGACGACGACGACGACGACGACTGGCTAGCATTGGATGATTATTTTTTCCGACAAATGGCCACCACTTCACGACCAGACCGACCGGACTCTAATAGAAACAGCTTGCCAGCATCGGGAAGACGTTTATCGAACGGCTATCATCATCTTGGGGCTCTCTCTCTCTCTGTCGTCTGTCGCACGCAGCAACCGAAGAGCAGCATTAGGAAACGGGTAGAGTAGGGAGCAAACTCCTACTACTTCCAGCACAGCTGGCCACCCACCACCCTTGAGAAGCGACCGTAAAGAGGATTAAATCCACAAAGCTTGCCCCTTGACCGGACGACGTCTTCGTTGCGATCCAACAATCGAAACAACAATCACAGAACCACCAGCGGCCAATTGCAGATCGCCACGAGTGTGTCACCGTGTGTATGTGTGTTTGTTTGTGTTCCCCCGCTCCCTTCTTCCTGCCGTCTGTCGGACTAGCTTCATCCCGGACCTAGATAGTCGCGCATGGTGCTCTGTCGGGTTTTGGTCGCCACCCCAAAAAGGACAACCAAACGGCTTTCGGTCGGACACACTTTAGATAATTGAATCAAGCGGTGGCGTCGGCGACGAACAAACACGCTCCAATACACGGCACAGGCACGGCACACAAACAATCCGATTGAATGAAGTTGAAAATCTATTTGCAGTGGGTTAACTGTTGGTGGTATCGATTATCAGTGGTATCGGAACGATTTAGTATCGCATTGTATTTGTTATGCGCTTTGCAGAATGGGATCTTATGCCAGGTATTTTCACTAATCAAAGGACACTCCATTTCGAGTGATTTTTCAAACATTTTAATAATCGAGTACAATCCATGGTAAAAAAGAGGGAAAGAGCTGAAAGACGCTTTTTCAGAGGATTGCTGGGTGAGCTTTTTACACCGAGGAATTTCTATTGAAAGGAAATGAAAATTCATTTTCCTTTCAACCAGAGCAAGCAAGCCAGCTGACATATCCATCAGCTGGAATTATATTTTCTGCTGCCATCTTGCACTCTCAACATTCCAGCGAAATTCGATAAGGAAATGAACATTGGCTCGAACCGGAAACGCTACCGGTGGTCGGTGGCACAAATTGCCGATGGTGCAAACGTCTCGCCGTCGTCGTCGCCATCACCGGCACCATGCTGGTACGTTGAAATCCGAAAGACTCAAAGATGCAGCACCGGCCAAAGAGTGAAACCAGAACGTTATGATACACTCCTCCTTCTGCTTCCAGAGGTGAAGAAAAATCCGTGCACGGACACGAAAGTGGAAAACCGAAACCCTATATTTCAATATGCGATTCGATTTGATTTGCACCCACTCCCATAGCATCCCGCAACCTTATCCTGACTACGGTCGCTCGGTGTCTGTCTGGAGAATTCTGTTTTTTTCTTCTTCATCTTTTGGATTTTTTTCCTTCCGCTGTTCCGGGCCTGTTATGAAGTCTCGGTTACGTTTATCGAAAGGATTGGCAAAATGGAGAGAAAAAAAGGGGATGAAAGACGGCACCAGACCCGAGGAGGAAATCAGAGCCACCGACGATTCTACCGAATGGGCAAAATCTGAATTTAGAATGAAGCCAAAAAAAAAAGCGAGAAGAGAATGTCTATCTTTGAACTGAAATGCGAGCGCCGCAGGACGTGGCTGGCTGGGTGGGTTTCGATTTGGGGAGGGTTTTAAGCTGTTCCAACGACGCCACCGGGGATGTTTTATTCGATTTTTTCTTTCTTCACAGTTCCACGCAAGCTCGTAGAATGGTGCCAGAATTGTAGAGCGATCTTTTGCTGCTGTTGGTGCTCCTTGTGCTGCTCTTTGCCCCGTAGAGTCACCGGAAGTGAAAACACATTCATCGCAAACAGAACCGTAGCTACTGAACGACGATGACGTACGGTTGATCACAGATGATGATGGTGATGATGGTGATGGAAAAAGAGAAGGAAGAGAGGGTGCGCGCCGAGCGGACAATGCTGACACACATATGAACGGAAAGGATGTTTATTTATGTTCATCGGAAAATATTTGACTGATTGCTTTGGCGAGCTGATGTTACCAGACCATCGTGGCGACGGAACCGTTCAGCAATGGTACCCCAAACCGACCGTTGTCGGTCGTCGATCAAAAAAGGGTTTGGGTGGAGCACCCTGTTAGCAAATATGATGGATCATTTCCATCGTTGGGTGACTTATGGACCTTGAACACATGCCCAACTGGAAGCATATCCTTTTGAATCCTTCCGACTTGCTGCCCAGAAATCGAGAGCAAAGGAGGTTTAAAAGGCAAAAGTGTTTAAACAAAACACAAAAAACGCTAAAGTAGCTAAATCCTATGAGCAGCTCAATCTATAAAATCCAAAAAACCAATAGCAGCGTAATTTGGATTGGACACATGAAGAAAACACAACACCCAGCCGTTTGCACATGTTGCATTAGGCATAAAACGGTTGCTAAATTCTTTACTCCATTATCCAGTGTGTGCTCGTAGCACAAACCACAAACGGAAGCTCATTCTAGAGCCATGACCTCGCATTCCGGTTTCCGATGCATTGAAGGGCATTTCATGGGCCTCGGGCGATGCCAATCGCACTATCACGCGGCACCAATGCGGTCGTCGCTTTTACTTCGCCGCCTACTCGACGATCGAAAGGATTCAATCCATTTTCATTCCTTTTATTTCATCCACTACCGTCTCCCTTCCCCTCCAATGCCAACGGGGGTGAAAGATCAATGCGTCTGTGTTGGAGGTGAAGTCAAGTGGCAGAATCGATTTCGCGTTCAAGCACACTGACGCACAGAAGCGTTGGCCTGTGCGTGCGCTGGTGGTAAACGCTTCGATGCATCGCCAATTGCGAATGGATGGTGTTGCGCCCTTAGGGAGGGTGGTGCTCCAGTGGTAACACACACCCGCGCCTGCTGCCCTCTTCAACCACTACACTCTTCTTTTGATTTCCATTTCTAAGCCATGTGTGCATGTGCACCACACGGTACGGTATCAGGACCAGTATCGATTGTGCATCGGAGAAAATCACATCCAACGTTGCACTCCAACCGGTCGGTCCTAGACGAGTACACATCGAGACGACCGACCGAGCGACCATCGATCCATTGAACACCCGTAGCGTCCTCTTGCAAAGGATAAACCGGATCTCAACCCATTCGCACACACATACGACCATCCGCGGTCGCCCTGGGGCCTCGCAACCATTTATTTTGATGATAAATATTGCAGCACCGGCACCGGCAGGGCACCGATGGTGGTCCCATGATGCGTGCGCCCGGGAATGCATATCCTTTTAAATGGAAATCGATCAGGAAAATGCGGTAGATGCACCGAACGTGCGTATCTGTGTAGCGTCGAGAAGCGTTCTCCGGGTCGATCGCGGTTTGATCCTCTCATCCTCACCCAAACCCCTCAGAGAGTCCGGTTGGGGTGGTGTCGTTTTGTTACAAGCTGTAAAGGTAAGCTAGAAAATGATAATATTGCTCCCCCATCATGGGCCCCTCTATTTGAAGATTTCATAGCGCCCCAAATGGTGCACATTGGAAGGTGCTGTTCCTGCTGCGGTTGATAGGCCAACGCTGGCGTCCGCTTCATGCAGTGGAGAGAACGATACCTGAATGCCACCGTGTTCCGGTTGGTGGTTGAACGAGAACGAGCTCCATTCCCATTGCGAAACTATTAATCCTCGAACAATGTTGGCCTCCACCGCGCTGATTGGGGGGACTCTCGTCCCGGGAATGATGTTTGTAAATAATTTCAAATTTTACAATTTCATTGACGAACCTACGGGAGGTTTTGTAATTGAAAAGGGGCACCACTC
>NC_064877.1:18820000-18827500 GCF_943734665.1 Anopheles aquasalis
GTCAGGATCTTTTCGGATTTTTTTTGCCAGCATTCCTTTCCTCTCGGAGCGATTATAGGTTTTATGATGTTCTGGCTGCTTTTCCGGCGGCCAGAAGGTGCAGTAGCCGGATGAAGCTGAGCTCCTCCCAAGAAACCAGTCTAAGCATCATGTTTTACTTGCTCGAAAGGTTTCCTAAAGACGTCATCGTCTCTCCAAGAAAAAAAGAAGAAAAAAAACACACGGGGATCGCATCCCTTTTGGTTCCGTTACACTCGTCGAGACAAGTGCTGTTCCAACAAGTTCCTTGCTTTCGACGACCTCGGTCTTACTAACCGAACGTCTCGTGCTACCAAGCAACCGTGGTTGGAAAAATTCTTTTGGACCTTTTTGGTCACCATCTCCCAAACCCGAGTGCCCCGGCACGCTGATGGCAGCGATAAAAGAACCTCGCCACCGACTCGCGTTCACCGCGGCCAACAGTGTAAAGGAAGCAGAAAATTATGTGCCGAAAACATTTCACCCCGAACGATACGATGCCCCCGGCTACTGATGATCATCATCGTCATCGTCATCGTCCGTGAAAGGTCGGTTTGGGAGTGTGTTTTTTGGTGGAAGAGTTTGGTTAGCAGATAGCAATCAGTGACGTGGGACCTGGCGAGAAAAGCAGCTTTCACAGAAGAGCTTCGCTTTTTATTAAGTCGCCGAACCGACTTTCGTGGGACATTCGGCGTGGCCAAAGGGGAACTTAGATCGTATCAACATGACCGGGTGAGTTCTGGACAGAATTTAAAGCAAGGCAAATGGAGAGAGTTTTGGGACGACGGAATTCATTTGCCAAATCCGGCAAATAGAGGTGTGCAAAAGGTTCCATCATAAAGTAAAACTAATACTTCGAGACCTCGAAGACTCAAATCAATGAGTTCGTTAACATTGTTGTTGATAAAAGCGGCGATACCTACAATAATCCTTATTTGCCTCGGCTTCAGCGAATACTAAAACGCTAATGACGTAGTTTAATTATTTCATAATTGGTAAAATACGACAAAAACACGCCAGAGATCGAGTCTCATACCAGCGGCCAAAGTGTGGCAAGAAGCGCAATCACTCTTGCCAGCCACCCAAGGAGCTAAAGTCGGCGAGATGAGCAAAGTAGAGTCAAAGAAAGTTGTTGAGAAACTTCTGCAAACGCCCTAGGAGGGAGAGCTCTCTGCGTGCGAGGGGATCGTTGGCGCCAGCCAGCAGCGAGTGGAGGAGGAGCCTGGCTCGGAGCAGAATTACACGCCAACGAGTGCGCAAATCTTTGGGTGTTAAATGATCAAAGCGAATGAAGATTCATTTATCCTTGGTTGCCGCCAGCCAGTCAGCCAGCCAGACAGACGATTTGCCAGTTTTCCTCACATCGACTTTCGGTCTCACCAACGCCACCAACACAGCGGGAAGGCTCCGATTTCTTCATCAGCACACATAAGACGGGCGCGAAACAAATGGCAAAGAAGTGTCGCTGGTGAGGTTGGAGGTTCGTTTCGTTGGTTTGCCACTCCAGCCAACACGCCGGGGGGATGGCTTTATCATCGCTTCATCCGCTTTAAAGAGTGTGTCTGGGCGAGAGAGCGAGAGAGGCTTTTGCGCTTTGGGAATGGAAATACTTAATGAATATAAATTCGTTTGAAATGTAATCAGAAAAGTAATTATCACGAAAAACGCGGTGGCACAAAGGAGGAGGAGGAGGAGCAATGGCAGCCCACCAGCCGTCAAGGATATTTGCCAAATAGGCAAAACATTGCCCTCAGCATGGAGCGTGGGGCGTGAATGTTTCACCGCATCCCCACCTTTTCCAGAGGGAGAAGAATATTTTGACGCCGGATCGGGGCTCGGAAGGAATTAGTCAAGTTATCCGGAAAACGAATGGCGGCAAAACTAAACCTTGATTAATGACCCAGCGGGAGGAAATGAAATGGAACTTCCTTTCACGATGGCGGGGCGTCTGACGAAGAAAGCAGAAGACGTCGACGTCAGCATCAGCATCCCAAACCACCCGCGAAAATCCTGCGCAAATCAATTGGAATTATTTGGAACTTCGTTTGCAAATTCCGTCGATACCGGTACGTTTCCGAAGAGAGATTAATGCAATTGAATTTCGATCACAAAAAAAGGGAGAATTAAAATCATGTTTGGGCGAGCGAGGTTATTGATCTTTGTATTTGGGGGGGGAGGGGTGGAAGCATGCGCAAGCTTAGCATTGAGAGTACAACATTGCATACTTACACCTAGCCAGGGATGAATGCTTTTTGAAGAACTCACCTGAAAAATGGAGAGAAAATGGTTATGATTAATGCATTGTACGCGGGTAGACAGCATAAATGGAGATGAAACACTTTGAGAAACGATTGAAAACACTCAACCATATAAAAAAAACAGTAAATAACAAAAGTCGATTCCCCTTCAACAGCATAAGCACAATTTTGCTTAATTTAATCGGCCAACCGAGCAAACATAAACCACTTCCCCCCCAGAAACCAAACTGGAATGTGACCAAAAAAGAGCTAATAGACTAATTAACAAGCAACAGAGCCGAAACGAAACAACAACAGCATCGGTTATTAGCAATCCAAGTATCCCCAGAGCGTTGCTCAACCGTTGCTTGGAAACTCAACCACAGTTCATGTCCGCCGGCCGGCTACACCGAACCGAACCTTCTATTCATGCCAAAAAACCCCAAAGGATCGCGCATTTGGCGACCTCATTCAATGGTTTTCCCCCGGGGACTTTTTTGTCTCTCATTTTCTCTGTGACCATCCTGAATGAACCGAAGGAAAAAAGAGGTCCTCCACCGTCCTGTCTAACACGACCAATTCCCCGTGACTACGCGGCGAGGCGAGGCGAGGCGAGAGTATTTTCCGGCAAAACCCTCTCCATAACGAAAAACAAAAAGCATAAAAAAGACCCAAGAGGCAAGAGTCACGACGGAAATTGCCAGAAAAAGGAACAGAGAGCGCTTCTGGACAAATCTGTTCTCTAGCTTATGGCTTCGTATTTAATGTATTTTTCACACAAAAACCGCCCGCTCTACGGACTCCTGGGTAATCGTGAAAATCTCTCTCAACCCGTGGGTTTGGGGTAAGGAGCTGACAGAAGCATCGAGCATGTAGAACAAGCGAAACATAACCGGCCACCGGCGAAAGACACTCCTCTCACATCCCGATGATGTTGATGATGATGATGATGATGATGATGATGATGACGATGGCGGTGGCAGTGGCGGTACTCGTACTGATGATAGTGATCATGATAATCATGAAAAGCTATGCTCTGGTTTCGGAAGGAAAAGAAAAAGAAGTGAAAAAAAAATCCTGACAGCAAAAGGAGGAAAAACGAAGAGCCCGAAACGATGCTCAAATGGAAGGATTATTTTCTGTGTTTAAGCGAAATAAATGTTATCCAATTTTCTACCCCTTCTTCTGTGTCCCCGCTTCCCACTTCCCTCCCCAAACGCCCTGGTAGTAGCTTTGGTTTCACAGTTAAGCAGAAGCGAACTAGACCAACTGTGAAACCAACAAAACCAGGAAGGTAAAAAAAACATAAGAGGAAGAAGCGCAAGCGAAACAGCAAAAAAAAACGTGGAAAAACAACTTCCGTATCACGTTCGCAATCCGCACCAGCGAAAAGGACGATCGTGCAGCAGCAGCACCGGCGGGAAAAAAAGGAAAGAAAATGGCCAACTGGTGTACCAGAAATCTCTTTCCTGCTCATTCCACCGGCAGGGGAACGGTCAAGACGGCGCAAGGGACACAAGGGTGGTGTAGAGTAGTGAAGTGGCGCCGGGGTGGAGTGGAAATTTAATTTGTCTGGCAGTTTGCTAAAGTGCCCTTCGGTTTTCCGTTTCTGCTGCCGAGTGCACACCGATTGGCGCGTCGACCAAAGGGGAGAAGACGACGACAGCGAAGAGGACGACGCGCAGGGGAGCGCCCTCAAGCCCATCCAGTTCTACAAGTTCTTCCATTTACTTAGACATCTTTTGAGACTGAAGAAACACCAAGCTGCTGCTGGTGCTGCAGCCAGCAACTGAAGTGAAGTAGTTTGTAAAAAGTTCTGGCTCTGGGATGGGTGGTTGGCGGGGAACCAAAAACCCCCCTTGGGAGGAAACCAGAACCAGAGATTAGTGCACTGGTCCCCGCGGTTCTGGAGGAATATTGGAAAGTGAGAGAAGAGGGGGATCGGAATTGATAAATTATTCTCGACTTCTATAGAAAGAGAGTGAGCGAGCGGTAGAGAGAACACAGCGAAACGTGCCAAGTGGCCGCGATGACCTTTTTGCAGCCGTTTGGTTCCGCTCGAACACCCATCGTGCATCTCCCTTCCTGTCCTTGCTCCTGCTGTTCGCTTTGTGAAGGATAAAATTAAAAATGAAGTAGCGCCAGCGAAGAGTGAAGAATGCAAATTTCATCAGGCGACACATTGAGGTATAGAGGGGGTATTATTTTGGGGTGGACAGTAAAAGAGAAACGAAAGTGATTTCGAATAAAGCGAAATAAGTGACACCCAGTTTTCGGGCAGGGGCCGATGCAAATGAATGGTGATTACTTTGGGTATTTCGATCTTCAAAACAAAATTACTTACAACCGAGCAAAAATGTTTTAAGGGAAGATTCTTTGTTTTCCTGAAACAACAGTTGTGCTCAGATTAATGTAAAGAGGATTTGTAATGAAGAATTGATTATTGATAGTGCAAGCGAGTCGTTAGAATACATCATGCTAATTTATCACGTTGCTGACATCATCCACGGCATACAATCTACATAAATATTGGGCATAGAGCACCGAAATAAAAGGCGAAGTTTTTGTGAATTTATTACAGAAAAATCAATCATTTTCCAATTAATGATTATGTTTCTCTATGTAATCTATAAATATTTATCAGATTCAAACAGATTTCAGTTTCAGTCCATCATTTTAAAAGGAAACAAGTTAAAGTTTGGAAAGGTTGCTCAATAGTCCGAGTCGTGAATAATTAAAAAAAAGAACGGATTTAATAAAAAAAAAAACACTTTGAGGCTTTCTGTAAAGGATCAAACATTTAAAACTATGATGGACACAGGCATTGAAAACGTTTCGTTTGAAAAAACCCACTTCCCCGTATTGAGGAGCACCAAAAGTCCTGTTTTCAAACCAATGTAAGTTTGGATCGGTTTTAATTCATTTCAACACAAAGCTTACATCAATACTCTTGAAAGGATCACCACTGTACAATAAAACAAAAAAAGGGGATTGAATACGAGAGCATCCCCCGCCTAATTAACCACGTGAGTGCTTCATCATCTTCTCGATAAATCACCGCCAACGCCACTTTGTGTTGGCACCTTGGGCTCTAGCATTAATGTTACCATAAGAACCAGCAACCATCATATCATGGAGTCTGCCGGGAAAACCTACCCCCAAAAAAAGGAGGAAAAACTGGAAAAACCACCCCCTCAAGCACAATAACAACATCCAGTTGTGCAGCACCGTGAGGGTGCGTTCGTTGGTCGGCATCGGTGATCAGTAAAAAACACCTTTTCCGCCGATGAACGACCAACCCGGGCGGCAGAATTTCAATTCTATCTCCACTCTCCTTCCTTCCCTTTTTGTCCAACAGATTCCTCAATGAAACACTCGAACAGCATCCCTCCGTTCCGTGGTACCTCTTTTCTCTAGCCAAGTACACTTCTCCGCTGCCGTCAGGGAGCAGGAAAATCTCTTTCCTTTTGGTTTTAATTAAGCGCAAATTTCTCCCTTTTTCCCGTTTCGCGCGGAAACCACACTTGCCGCTGTCGGTCTGCTTGTCTGCCTGTGCCAGCAAAAGCAGTTCTGCCGTGGCCGCGAACCCGCGACACAGTCAATGTCCGGAGGGCGACCTCGTGTTGGTGGTGACGGTGACGCCGGGCATCGGGATAACTCGAAACGGTCTCGCGCCCACCTCGGTGCTGCTGTTTCCTTTCCCCTTTTTATGCTGAGGTTTGCGGCATTGGCCATTCTGCGAACTGGCCACCGTGGGTCACCGAGCTCCGTGCACACCGAGTCGAGTAAATAAAATCGGGAGAAAAGGAAACGAGGGTCATTCAAATAAATTACCGGTGTCCTTTGCCAACGAGGACGAGTTGGCACCCCCGAGTGGTGGCCGGGATTTTCCCCCGGATTCTCTCGTTTGTTTCAAAATCATTGCGACGGACGACGTCGCGGTTCCGGTCCCCGGATTCCCTGGATAACACGGCGGATTAATGTGACCCGGGGTTGCTAAGTTACTGTGCCCTTCGTTTTATGATTTATTTTATGTTTGTTGCTACTAATTTTATAAGATTTATAACCAGTATGATACAAAACATTAGTCACTTCAAACACAATTGATAAAAAAGCATAAAATTGATTTTAATTGTGAATAAAAAAAACATGATATTCCATTCTTATTGATCATCAAAGTAAAATTTAAAAATCATCAAGCATCTTTTATCGTAATTTTAACCAACAAAGCAACCACAACTCGCACACCGTGCACCGCAACTCGACGGTGATGCTGGATGTTTTCATTCTTTGAATTTCGGATGAAAAATAGTAGTATCGCCCCGGCACCATCGGCACCGGAGGAGCTGTTGCTCCCTGCCCCCTCCCTTTCACTGTTCGCACTTCATGCCGAAGGGCCGCGAAATGGAAATCAGTAGATTTTACGGAGTGAAAAACAATTTTAATCACGTTTGCTTAACTTCATCCCTGATTCATTTCGGATCAGCTAGATCTGTTTTCATTGCACCCTCACCACCGCACAACCCCTCTCTCTCTCTCTCTCTCTCTCTCTCTCTCTCTCTCTCTCTCTCTCTTTCTGGGCAACCAGCCAGCCAACCAACCGATGCGCCCTAGGGTGCGCCCGGTGGTTCTGTGTACTAAGCGCGCCATTTTGCACGGTATGTTGATGAGCAAAGATAAAGAGAGAGTGAGCGAGGGAGTACCAGGGGGTTGCCCAAGGGGTGGGATGTCGGAACAACCCCTCTCGAAACAGGGCGCCCTGGCTGCTGCTACTGCTGCCGGTGTGCTGACCGAATATTCACCATTTGAAGTGATTTCATTTTGTGGATTTCCAACCCCAAACATCCCCCATTATCCTTGCCAATATAGCTATGCTTCTCCTCTTTTTTTCTCCTCCTCGTCCTACGCCACTGAATCCTGAACACTCCCGAGCGGCCGATCAAAAGTTTACCGGATTGTGGCCGGTCTGTGTAGCCGTTCGCGTTCGCTTGTTCCGGGAAAACTGCCGAAAAGCGGGGAAGCGGTGGTGTTGGTCGAGGTGAAACTTGATTTTCGATTCACGCTCCCGTGGAGTGTCGCGCTGTTTGCTGGGGTATGGTACGGCACACGGAGGGTGTTTCATCGTCGTGAAGGAGCAGGAGGATGGATAAGGCGGGGGCATCGTCGTTGGTCGGTAAAATGAGATCATCAACACAACTGGCCACCACCATCACTGGTTTTTGGGCCGCGAGACAGACTCTCAACG
>NC_064877.1:18832500-18835000 GCF_943734665.1 Anopheles aquasalis
CGGTTTCTTGGTGAGCAACCGGAGGCGATGCTTTATTTAAGGTTCAGCCAACCGGTCCTCGAAGCACACACGAGGGCCAGGCCACTCGGTATTCCAAGTTGCCCAACTGCTTAAGCGACTTGCTGTCACTCCAGAGACTGCGAGATGAAGGGTAGATGGTTGTGATGATTCTCGGCTGGAGAGCAATGAATATCCAAGGCTCCGAGTTCCGAGCAAGTGTCATGATAAGCAGACAGAAAGAGAGAGAGCGAGCAGGGAATTTGTGTTTATTTCGACACCTCGATGAGGCGCGACTGGCTCGAGAGCTGTATAATATTCATTGTTCGCTTCAATCCGCCCTTCAGAATCCTAGGGGAGGGGAGGGATGGTGGCTCTTTTAATTGAATAATTAATTATTTATTCAATTCCACGCCAAGGCGCGAGCTCAGCGAAGCCTCCCCGAGAAGGGCACCCCCAAAATGGAGTAAACATTATGCGGAATCGTAGCTCAACTCAGAGGCTCAAGCTCTACCCTCATAAAGGAGGTAGCTGGATGAGTGAACTACTTTTCACAAAATTAAAATACGAAAAAAGGAGCATCGTTTACATCGAAATCAATAGCGATCATCATCATTAACATGTTGTTGACCAAATGACGCAGCATGCAAAACCCACGCTTCTACGTGTCAAAGTTCAGCAACACCATTTTCAGCGAGTGGTTTGCGTGGGGTGTGAAATAATAAGCATTCTGTAGCCAGCCAGACAGTCAACAGTCGCGTGGTCGTCTGTCCATGGTCGTCGTGCTTAGAATGCAGAGTGCGAGTCACGGCAAACGAAATAATAGAACTAGCGCGCGTGGCCGACATTGGAAGCCACGTTTTGCTCGAGAAAGTCAGAGATTTTCCGAAAATTTGCCAACAAAACAACAGACGCCGGGCCAAAACCGAGACCACCGGAACACAGCAGAAGGCTTTGTATATTTAATCACTTTGAGCACCCTTTCCGCCTGTCGGCCAGTCCGTCTCGCAGGAAACTGTTCTCCCGGACCACTCACGATGGCAAGGACGATGGAAAGTCGTGGTCGTGCAGGTCAGGTGCAGAAGAACAGAAGGACAATGTCTTGTTGCGAGCGAGCGAGCGAATGAGAGAGAGAGTGCGAGAGAAAATTTGTTTGAAATGAGACACCAGAACACCCGAAACTCCTTTCCACGAACCTTGCACTCCCCGCCACCCTTGTTGGGGGAGGAGAAGGGTGGTTATGCAAATTGTGTCGGAGGTGAAATTAACCGTACAAATTAGAATAATACACCACCATCCTCTCGAGGGTTTGCCGGGGGCGTGGGGACCATAAAAGCTGCCGGTAGACGAGAGTGCGTCACACCAAACCCACTGCTCTAATCATCCCCAAACTCGGTACCCAACCGGGGAGGGGTAAGGGGTTTGCGGTTTTTGGGTGAAGACGAAGAGGTGGCACATCAACGTGGTACTTAACGCGGGCTAGTAGCTGGTGAGCATGGTTCTGTGATGGACGGTCGAGCATCAGCAGAGTGAAAATACAACATCATCACAACCCGACACAAGTCACACCCCTCAAGAGTGGTTTGTGGAATTTTGGGTGCGGATCGGGGTGTGGTAGCTACGAAGGAAACCAGAGGTGAGGTTCGGCTTGTTTGATGAAAGATTTGCTGCAACCAAACTTCGTGTTTCGCCTCTTTCTCGTTGCCGCTGCGGTGTTTGCTGCGCAGATTAGGATGAGATGAGGCCTGGGCCGAGCGTCTTGAGCTGGGAAGTGTCCAGCGCGTCTTGTGGTTGTGGCGTTAGTTAGTTTGCAAAAGTGTCGAGAAGTGTGTTTCAAGTTCCGTAAGGGTGTGCTATATCTGGTTTTAGTTTAAGCGGTATTCCAGTTTGGAATAAAAGTAAAACAGTTCCCAACAACTGTTTGTTACTCCTTTTTGCAAAAGAAATTTTGCTTATTGCAGTTCACAGTATTTGTTATTGTGTTTTTTTTTTAATTAAACTTCTTTTTATGCTTTATTAATTACGCAATCTATTCCGTCTTTCTCCTTATTTCTCCACCGTATGATGACAAAATGTTGACCATGTAAGTCATCATGTATCATCATCATATAAGATCATGGCTTGCTGATTGGAGCATACAACGAATCAAGAAAAGGAAATCAAATGACACTTCTCGCTAGCGCTAGACAAAGCATTGAAGTAGCCTTTGCTCTTCTAACCAGCTTTTCAATTAACCTTTATTTACGCAATTTTACAGATAAATGAATCATGATTATACGCACACACCACACAACACAGTAAATAAGAAAGATTATTTGCTATTTTCGCACCATTGAATGAGTGCTATTGAAACTATTAAAACGGCAACTAAAGCCTATCGTTCTGCAAATGTCGCTCGACCCGTCAAACGCGATACAAATGATCGTGTGCGTATTGAATCCGCGAACATCAATCGGATTACTTTTCAATCAACGGCGTCAATTGAATTGAAGTCTCGTGAGAG
>NC_064877.1:18840000-18870000 GCF_943734665.1 Anopheles aquasalis
GGATGAGGGGTAGTTTCGTTGATTTCTTTTTTATTTCTTCTGTGAAACCTCCTTTCCATGTATCGTAACAAAATATTATTTATCACTTTTTCTCTCCTTCTCGCTCTCTCGCTCTCGCACTCATGTAACGAAAACGTAGAAATGGAAACCCCCATTCCAGCATTCTTATGCGTGCGTACCGAGAAGCTATCTTCGACAAGACAAAAAACATCACGGCATCATTTGTCAGCATTCACACGCAAGGAACGATACACCGGATCGACAGCACGGCAAAGCAAACAACGGCTCATCGCGGTCCTGCGGCTGCAGAACACGCTGCGGCGGCCTCGTCCAATTTCACCGAGATAATAATATCGACTGATAACAACGTTTCGTACCGGCGCACGCAACCGTCCACACTGGCCACCGGCGTGTCGGTGTGTTTGGCAAATTGATTCCAACATGAAACCGCGGTAATACACGCTGCTGCTGCTGCCGGTCTTTCCGACTGACTCTCATCTTCCTTCCGTTCCGTTCCGTTCCTTCCAACGAACGCATACACGCGATCGGACATGCGATAATGCTTTTAATGTCAAAACTGACAAGCCCATTTCAATGTCACACAGGAGAAGCAACTGGAAGCTCGAAGTTCCAAGCGCGCCGATCGCTCGAACGCTCTGCACGCGATGCTTAAACCTCAAGCCAACCAACCAGCGTGACCAACCAACGTCTTGCACACGTGCGCTTACCTGCAATGCAAGTAAACCAGCACAACCCGGGGGGGGCATTGGGCCCACCACCCCCATGCTATGCTGTCACCCAGTATGAAGGGTGAAACTGCTATGCTATGCAACCGATGGTGGTGGTGGTAGCGGTGATTAAACACACATTTCTTCCCCTCAATTAACTATCGGATTATACGACGGACATCAATTAGCATGCAATTTGCATAGATTACTCATGTCGTGCCGCGTGGCACCGAGGGGTTGGTATGCGGTCAAAGGCGTATTGCACACCAGTCGCACCTAACGCGCGCCACACGCTACTCCCGGTGGAGCATTCACTCGGCGGCTTAAACATAACCACCCCTCCTCTACCCGGTGCTTCACCATGTCATGCGCTTGGTCAACTTTTCATTTGTTGATTTTCGAGGCGTAAAGCATCGACGCCCCAGCCCCTCCTCCTACCACTTGTTTCGTCCTGTTCCTGGAGTTGGTTTTGTGGGGGGTGGGGGGAGCGCGGCATGTTGCCAATTATTTCGTGCAGCATACATTTTATGCGGTTGGTGCTCACGCGGTTCGCTGAACCACTAATGTTTGTTGGATTATTTTGCTCGCGTTTTGTTTTTTCTTCCGATTTCTTTTTTCTCCGTTTGTTTTCAGTACCGACAATTCAGAGACCACCCGAACACCGAAAGAGTTATTTTACGCGCTTGGGTGGTTTAATGTTGCTAAATGCGATGACCAACCGGGCGGTCGGTTGGTTAGTTTGAGGTTTGAGCGATCGGATCAGTTCCGTGATGATACATCGGTGACGGCGACGGTGACTGCGATCCATGGTGGTTTCCATGCTTGTTGCTGAATGATTTACAGGCAACAGCCGAGCTGGCCGACAGCTGGCGCCACATCTAGGAGGCCGATCGTTCACTTACCTACAATGAAATCAAAACAAACAAAAGAGATCATTAGCAAAAGGTTGGCGACGTAGAAACAAAAAGCGTTGAGAAGCTTCGTAAAGGGCTAAAAAGTTCTCTTTTTTACGACTACTGGCTGGGGTATCTTTAGATCCACGATCTTTCCGTCGCCTAAAGTGAGCGATATTCCACGGAATGGCTAGTTAAAAATATTATGATAGTTTCGAGAAGGTCCCACCGCAAAAACCGATCCAACCAGAATCATAAAACGATTTCCAACGTCTGCGGACTCACCGCCCGGAAGGCGTTTAATGTGCGGAGATGAGCGTCTCCGACAAATTTTATACCACTTTGGGGTGCGCCTGTGTCTCTTCCCCCTCCGTCGCACGCTAATCCCGGCTTGATGAATTGTTATCGAAGGCCAAAAATCTCAGTTTTTATTTCTTCCAAAGGTTAATATGCGAGACTCCTTCTCTCCGGGTGGCGCCCATTGAAATCGCAAATCAAAAAGACGAAATTGAAAAAACTGACCCGCTGGTGAGCGCTGAAGCTGAAGACGAATCGAGGTGGAATACATCACGATAACGAAGGCCAAGGCCGGATGATGGATGCGCCGCCGCCGGTAGGATGACGAAGCGATGGCCCCGGGTAGTAAACTCATTTTTCAACCCTCCGCAGAACTGCAACTCCAGCCAGACTAGGCGAGACCGTGGTGTAAATCATAACTCCTGGAACGACTGGCTGGTCGGGGTGCTGTTTTGCATGTTGGAGCATTGCGCGTTGCAAGGTTATTTAAAGGATAATCTCGTGGCCAGCACAATAAAAGTGCAGCACAGCACATGGCGCCACACCAGCCACGAGGTTTGAAAGGAAATTAACATTTTTAGGCCAACAACCAGACTGGAATCCTCACCGGAGATCCAATTTGTATCTCCACCAATTAGCCACCAACTAACGGGCCCCCTCCCGCTTGGCCAATAAGAGTTAAGCGAATGCCGATGATTCATTTCTTCTTTCTTTGCGAGCGAGCATTTCAATCAATCACCATCCCGGCGCCACACATTCGCGCCTTGCTTCATAATTATCCAGCAAACAACAAGTACACTGTGTGCATCGTAATTGAATGAAACGGAAACAAAATGATTAAAAATCATTAATTGAACAATCGAAATCATACATTACGGTACCGTTTTGTTGTTGTTTGGCTACCACATCACCATCACTGCGTAAAACAAAACAAAAAACCCCCCTCGTGGCGTACTCTATCGTATCACCGACGAGGTTTTGGAAAATGGAATGGAAAATTGGAGCAGACGGAACAAACGGCCGGGCGCCGAAATTGTGCAGAAATTACCACCGAAGCATAAGAAGAAGAAGAAAAAAAACAAACAAAACCGAAGCAAAAAGAAGAGATGCATGAGAAATGAAGCCAAAAAGAGGAAAATGGAAAAGGAGGAAGACCAAAAGGCGACACAAAACATACCGCGGCCACGGCACTACCACGAGACGGCGAGAGAATGAAACAGCACAAGGCCAGAAAATCATCGAATTAATTTATCAATAAAAGCTAATTACGAACAACGGCGAGAGCGAAGTAAAAGGGGCACTGAAGATTGAGGCGCGCGAAGAAGCACTAACTGCACCCACTTCATGACCCCCTCCCCGGGGGGAAGGTGGTGGTTAACATTAAAAAGGAATCAACCAAACACACCCCACACGAAAAAAAAAATGGGAGGCACGGGGAGAAATTGCGCGGAAAACCACAAACAACGGGATAAAGCACACGCTGCGCGACGAGAACGACGAGAGCTCGATGGTCCCGAGGTTAATGAGCATTAATAAGTGCGTGCCCGGCACGCCATCGCGATCGTCCAACCCCTCCCCACCTCGCCACGCGTTGATGGGCTGTCCCGTTTAATGTCGCTGCCGGCCAATGTCGTAAAATATTTAATCCCGTAAACGGTCCGGCAGCGAACTGAGCATCCAAAGGAAATGGAAGAATGGTGGAGGCGCCCGTCGGCGCAGAAATTGTGACGAAATCGATGGCGCATTGAATTGCGACGTGCCACAGACCACACTCCAATGGTGGCATGGTGAGTGGCAGAGAGAGAGAGAGAGAGAGAGAGAGTGAAAAAGGGAGTAAAAATATCGTAAAACGCGATACGCGGTTCAGGTTTCAGGTGATGTGGTTATAATTTTTGGAATAAAAATGGAATCGCTTTGTGTTTCCACCTCGCCTTTTGATGATTATGGCAACTGCGACCATCGTGTCGATTAGCTTAAAGACCGATCAATTTGGAATCATGGGGCACATTTCGGGAACGATTTCTTGACATACCTTTGATGGAATCGAGAAGCTATTAATTACTGTTGAGGTTTCGAGTTTTCAAGTTTCTTCTTTAGTTTTCCTTTCGATTTAAAAAGTTTACTGTTTAGCGAAATGATACGAAGAGTTATTTGATCGAGATCACACTTGTTAGAAGATTTATTTTATTAAATTAAGAGGTATTAAAAGAAAAATATAAAACGAATTGTTGGCAAGAAGATAGAAGAACCTGTCAAACAACCAAAAACCTAATTTTACAAATCCGCTCTTACAAATTCTACATGAAATTGAAAGCACTCTTCTCAAAACAACAAGTACAGCACAGGGAATGCACCGCTGCCTTCTGTTCTTATGCAGCGCCACACCGCCAAAAGGAAACACAACAGCCGGCTACAAGCGCAACTCGAATTACATCGCAAACCGGGCGCACCGCCCCCGGCCACCGGTGGATATAGATAACGTATCTATTACCAAAGTGCTCCATTAAATCGAAACCTCCTAACCTCACGATACACACAAGAGGCACGCTGGCACACCTGATAAGTCCCATGGGCGGTCGTGCTCGCGTGCGCTCGAGCACCCTGACCCCGCCACAGCACCACGACGACGACGGCCTTTAATATTTATTATCGGTTGGGTCACATTTCATCGGGCGCACCATCGCCCCCGGTTGAGGGGGACTGTCCCCCACCCGCCGGTAAGCCGGTGTCAATAATCATCGATATGCGCTCGACTGCCGGCGGCAGAGCGTGTGGTGCATGTGATAGGGAGGGTCAAAAATCGAAAAAAAAACCGAGGAAAAAGAAAAGAAGAAACCCCGAACATAAAACCGGTTCACGATCCGTGAGGTTGTGAGCCGCGAATACCCGCCCGAACGCCACATATCTGTAACGATATATTTATCCACCTTTTTCGATCACCACCACCGCGTCGCTGCCCTCATCCAACCATTTCGTCGCCTCTCGTGATCACGATATGCGCTCCCTCCTCTCTCTTTCTATCGAGCTTCCATTCCGGAAAGATGGGGGACTGCTGGCCAAAGCCTGGAGTGAGAGGTAGGTGGTGCGTCATCATCGATGAACCTTGTATTTAATACGAGAGCAGCGATATGCCCCTGCTTGCTACATGGGAAGCATCGAAGCAACCCGACCGAGCGACGAGGAGAGCATCACACAACCACCACCAACCACGGCGGCAACCAGCATCCTCTTCTCCATCTCCTCAATAACCGGGGCAGTCAGAAGCGATGAAAACAAAATTGAAAAACATAATAATTCATTTAATTTATCGCGGGCGAGAAACTGGCCGCCGACGCCGCTGCCACGATGGTTTCGATTCCCCCCGCCTTGGCCCCAGCCTCGTCTCTGGCCACGGCACCTCGCGCTCCAAAAAAAAAGGAAGAAAAAGCCAAACAGAAACGAGTTCCAGCCCGATCCAGTGGCCTCGGGAAACGGGAATTCGTTTCGTGGAGGGCATGATGCTGGCCCCCGGGGGGGGGGGGGGGGGGGGGGGTGTAGTGGAGCCTCGAAACGCCACGGATGGTCGTCGGTTTCGGTTTGTTGCGATGTTTCGCCCCATTTTGCCCTTCGCTTTTTTTATGCTTTCTGTTTTCGATGATTTTTTTTTTAACTCTGTTCCATCCCTACACCACCCACAGATCGAATGTTCCGCACCCTCTCCACTCTGCACCCTTGACCCCTGAACAGCCGATAGAGAGGGTAAGAGAGACTCTCCATCTTTCTCTCTGTGTTCGCCGTCGATTTGTTCCGACCTGCGAGCGCGTCCACTCGCGTCGTGGCCCATTATCGAGGCGGTTTGAAGTGTCGAAGGGATGGTGGGTGGGTGGTGTGTAGGGAATGTGATCCCACAAATTGGATGATGGAGGGATGGAGAGACAAAATGGACAACGCGCGCGCGCTGCGTTCTCTCGTCGACGCCGCCGACGGCACAGAATTGTGTGGGATTCATGTGTTCTGCTTCACGCTGTTGATCTGCCTGGGGGGGGGGGGGGAGGTTGTTCTTTTTTGTTCTTTTTTGGTGTTGTTGTTGTTGGTGTTGCTGGTGCGCTGGCCGTTAAGCAAATGTATGGAGGCGTAAAATTGAAACATAAATGAACCCATTTCTTCGCTTCTTCTGCGCCCGGCGGTCGCGTTCGCGTTCGCCTTTGTTCTCTCTGTCTCTCGCTAGCTGCGGTGGTCATTCCTTCCTCCAGGTTGGCATCACGCCAAGTTCGGCCGAGGCTCCTCGTTCGCAGGGTGGCTGCACTGTGTATGAGTGCACTCGACCGGGGTGGTCAACTTCGGGCGATGCCAATAGCCCGTGGACACACGATGCCAACCGGGGGGGCCACCAGTATTAAAAACTAATGAGCAAAGTGCCCCCGAGAGTAAAGGGACGGCATATGGTGTGCGCCAAGAGAAAGACTTCTTTTTCTTCGTTGTCAATGGACCAGACAACCACGTCAACCAACGTCTTCCATCAAACGGCACAAAGTATTGCTCTGAGCGTGTTTTTATATTAGCAGAAATGCTGCGTTGCGGTAGCGAAATTGTTATATCACAAAGAAACATTAATACATAAAAAAAATCATTTGACATTTGTCTTTGTGAAACGAAAATACCTCATTAAAATCTTTTTTACACAGAGAAACGCACCAAAAACATAACTTTAACCGCACAAAACATAAATTATTTCCGCAAAATATCTTGCTCGATGCTGTTCCTAAAAACACACAACATTGCGTTACATCCCACACAGATGTAAACAAACCTTTGCGTTTAAACTGTGAAAATCTGTTGTGGTTATCATACAAAAAAGATGCTCTTTTCATTCGTTATCTCAACGAAAATTGTCTATGTGTGAAAAGACATTCTAAAGAAATAAAAAACAAACCACAACCAACAGTAGCAGAAGTAGGCGAAAGAAAGTCGTGGCCTGCTGTGTTGTGACGTTCAAATAATGATTTTACAGCGAACCAATGGTAATGTCTCGCAATCGATCGATGCCATAGTGCGCGCCATGGTGTCGTTGCGCGTTCCGGATCGAATCGATTGAACACAACACCGCTGACCATTCACAGCACTCACTCCTCCAGTACTCCTCCCCAAAAAAGGGAAAAACCAGAGAAAGGAGCAACAGTGGCCACAGTAACATGGGACAGTAGAAGAAGGACCAGGACGAGGAGGGGTAAGGGGAGAAACGAAAAAATAACGCACAGGAAACCAGCGCGAAACACATGTCTTTCATTAGCTCCGACGATAATTTACCGCCGGGTCCGCGAGTCCCGTGGCACCAGTTGCCGATGGACGGACCAGGGGACAGGGGTTCAAGGAGAGTGAGGAAAGGGGGTACGGGAACACGAGAACACGAGAAAGAACCCCGAGACTAAGCGAGGGCGTTTGCGTTTCGATTCGTTTTCGCTGGCACAACGTCCCCGCGGACCACGGCCAGACCGTAATAGGGTTGCCGATGACGATGGAGTTGGTGTCTGTGTCTGTGTTGCTGGCGATTGGTGTGGCGATTGTCTGGTCGCTCCACGCTGCCATCCCCGGCACGCAGAAGAGCGAGCGACCGAACGAAAGAAAGAAGCGAAAAAAAACGATATTTCCGCTCGCGCACGATTGAGCATAAAATGTATACCGCACCATTAATCTGACCATCAGCCACTAGCCAGCGCCATCGGGCCACTAGCAAAAGCAGAGCCAGAGGAACCATAGAAGAAGCAGAAGAAGGCTATGGTTCGCTTAACAGCGCATATGCAATGGGTGGATGGGTGGCAAGATTTCCAAAGTCAGCGCCACGACCAAACCACTACACTACATTATGCATGGTATGCGACGATGGTGGCCACGGAGTAGCTAATGGGTTTAGAGCCACAGCAGTAGAGAACCGGAAAAAAGGAGGTGTGTGGTGTGTTTAGCATTGGCATGGCGGGCGCGCACTCATAAATATGTCAGCTTCAATCCAAGTCTCACACTTCGGAGCCGCTAATCGCTTCCGAAATTCCGTTTCCAATTATGAGGAGCAGTCATGTGTTGCAGGGCACTAAGGGGTGCACGTTACGTTATTGATTTAACAGTACCGCTCCCATGCCGTCCTTCAGTTCGGATGTAAAACGAAAAGAAAAAATAAAAACATATTACGACCGGAGCTCCTGACGACGATACCGACCACCACCGGCGAGAGAGAAGTCCATTATGGGCTAATTTAACGAATTACTAGCCACCCCCTCCTAGCACCCCACCTGGCGACACGACACCAAAAAGGGGGGAGGGTTGTCACGTAATTTATGCTTGCGCAAACAATCCCGGCAAACGCTCATTCGGCTCGCGGGGGGTTCAGCGGTGGTTTCTGTGAGCGAAAAAAAAAACGGTTTGACATGAAAATGGAGACATTCCGCTCCTTTCCGGCTCCTCCACCCCTGCAACTCCTTTTTGAGGAGAAAGCAGAGAACCACGGAGGACACAAAGTGTGTTGTGGCCGAACGAAACGAAACGAAACGGGCGAACAATCGAACCAAAGGCGACGCTGCATGTCGATCATAAATCCATTAAAATGGACCACACCAAGTACCACCACCACCTCACTTACACCTCATACCACCCCCCGGGCGGGTAAGTTCATGATTGCCTGTCTCGAGATAAAATGTGACAGCAAAACACACGTCGAACGGTAATTTTCGATCGCCAGCCCGAAGGATTTCTTTCTTTTCGCTTCCTTCAGGCGGAATGGAGCCTGAACCAACCTGGAGGCCAACGAGACCACCGTAGCCAGCCAGCAAGGCCACTGGACGTTCGATGAACGCGAACGCGTTTTGCTGTGTATTTTGCCTTTAGCCGTCTGCTTTGTTTGTCCTCAGACCGAGCTTTTGTGTTTTTCTCCTTCTTTGGGTTTGCAACGACGACGAGACGACGACGAGGCACACCACTACGGCCACGAGAGAGAGAGAGAGAGAGTGTGTGTGGAAAAAGGGAGGAAAAGAAGGAGGAGGAAATGAAATAACACTACACGAATAATAACGATAATAACTGTAATCAACTCTGCTGGTACCAAGCGGTACCTGGTGCCTGGTGGTGGTGGTGGTATCGTCGAAGCGCCGTGAAGAGTGCTGTGCGCGCGCCCGCGCATTGCACAAACAAGAGAACAGATCACGAAAAGAAAAACGGGGGACAACGAGAACGAGAGAAAAACACGGTAAAGGAAAGAGGAAATAAATACGAAATTTTACGGCAAAATGCCAAATTGGAAGCAGACAGCAGCAGCAGTGGACATCGTGACTCTTGGAGCGTAATGGAGGAACAAAGGTTACTTTGATGATTTTGTGTTTTTTTTTGAAGAACTTAGCTTAGCACTTGGTATGACTTAAATTTTACTTAAAATACTAAGCAACTTTTGTTTTATATAACGTTTAAAAGCACCGCAAAAACGAAGGTTTAATTCTTTCCAGACGCAACCACAAACCACAAACCAATATCAGCTACGGCGGCGCCATTTTGCGCGCGGTTCGCGCAAATTATAGAGTTCCAGAGTCAGAGTGCGCGCCACCAAAGGCGAGGCGAGGGATAATCTCGCGTAAAAAGTCTGGACCTCCACACCGCGATCTCTGTCCTTGGATTGGGAATCGTTTGCCCGGGTGAGTGTGCTTGTGTGTGCACGCGAGTAAATTATAGCAAACACCCTCTACACACTACTCCACGTGGAGCATCAGCAGCAGTCTTTTGGCGTGATTTCTAGAGACGCAAACGGAACGGATAAGACGAAGGCCCAAGGCTGAAGGGCACCGCGATTGAGTGACCGACCGACCGAGCGATACACACGGATACGGATACCGACAATTTGGCCGCCGGATCCCCACCTCACCATCCCTCGCACTCTCTCTCCCTCTCTAGTTCTTATTAAATCGAGAATCGACCGCTAAAGCCCAGGCAGAATGATGATGATAATGATGATGATGATGTTGCAGATGGCGGTCCGGTGGCTGGTGGTCATCTTGTGAGACCTTGTTCCTTCATTCACGTTACCACATATTTCCTGGAGAGTCGTGAAACCTGCTCAACTGTTTAATGGCTCTTCGTCTCACGAGGTCATCTTTCGGCCAATGGCGCATACTTGCTTCGAAATGGCGAGCAGAACCATCGTCGAAAGCTAATCGTTTAGGAGCTTGGCATGCACGACTCTCGCCTAAACACGATTTGTCTCTAAACATGTTTACCCCTGAAATCTTGTCAGTACCGTCGCAAACGCGAATCTTCATAGTCCACGGCCATCTTCCAGTGTGTGTCTTGTGGTCCAAAGTATCATTATTATCGCAAATTACGCTTCACACCACTTCAGCGCGGGACAACATGAACAGAACAGAACAGCAGCAGAAGCCATGAATAAGTCAAGGTCCAAGTACTGTTCACGGCGTTCGCTCTGTTTGCTTCGCCATTCATCGTCCAATCTACGAACCCGTTTCTTCCTCATTTCCCTTCTCATGCTGCAGCACAATGAAGCGAACTCTCTTCACTGGAGCGCGCTCTTAATGCACGCCGTTTTGCACAGTCCATTTCTGCGTGGCCCCTTCGCTCTACGTTGCGCTGATGCCATCTATCTTCTTTTCCAGGGAGAGACGGAGGTAACTGCTACGCCGCTACATATTTTACGGTCGTTTTTATAACAATTTATTTAAAAAAAAAGGATATGGTTGTTATTCAAAAAATGCAGCAAACAACAGTATTCAACCTAAAACCGTTGTTCATCATCAACCTTCTTCCAATAGAACGAATCAGGAAAGCGCAAAACCAGTTCAGTAACAAAATACCGGCCTCTGTTACCGCGATGATGAGCACATTCGCGGCAGCTGGCTGCCGCATCATCAAACCGAACACCTAAGTGGACAGATATGGAACACACTTGAGGCTGAAAAGCTAAAGCAACGACGAGAGCAGCACCAGTAGCAGATCGCGGCAGCTGGTGAATGGTTGAAGTACCCAGGGCTACGCTTTTGATATGATAATTATCTAGCGGCTTTCTTTTATTTGTGCTGCTCTTTTTGTCGTGTTGTTCGAGTGTCTGTCCCCGTCGCTCCTGTCCGCTCCCCTGTGGGGATAGAAGGAACCCCGAAGAAGGCAAAAGATTTTCAAAGGCCTACCCCACTCTACTCTCAAGATATCTCTGGCAGTCACGCTCTCTCTCAGTCTCTCTGTCTCTGCTCTCAACAACCAGAGAGCGACGTGGCCCAGTCAGGCGACGTGTCAGAAGTGGAAGTTTGTTGAGCAAACAAGCGGCATCGTGCCCGACGGCGACGGGACACCAACTCGACGAGGTCGTTGCCGTCTTTGTGCGCGTTGAAAAGGATGCGCGCCCGCCAGGCCTGCCTTGATGGTGCGAACAACTGCTAAAAAAATGGATGAGTAAAAAAGAAAACGGCGAATCACAGACAGGAGAGCCACAGTGATAAATGGACTCAAAACGATTCAACAAAAACCGTGATGATTAAAAAAAATCCTCCCCTGGCAGCATAAGGATAATGTGCGGCAAAATAATGATAATTTCCACCGCGGTACACCTTTGAGTGGCATGACGACGGTGGTTACTCATTTACTGAACGCTGAATGGCGCATCATGCGCCTGTTCTTTAAACGAAAAGGACATCCTCACGATAGGAGTAGCATCTTTTTTGTTGTTGAAAAGGAAAAAAAAACCTCGTATACTAAACTGCATTTCACTCATTCACATTTAATGCACAAAATGTTCAAATTAAAATATAATGAGGCACAAACCAATGTTATCTGCGTTGGAGGGTTGAAGGCTTCAATCGTCATCCTTCCCCAGTTTTGTAGGTGCTCGTGAAAGGATCCTTTGTGCCGCGGTCTGAACCGTTCACCTATTGTGCTTTGTGTCGTGACGCGGGCTCTTTCCTCCGGGCTGGGGATTCCGTTACATCCCAATTATACGCCACTTGGGATTGCGCTCCGCTTTAGCACCGAAGCAGTGGCGAATCGAGAGTCGAGAGTCGAGAGAGCACAAACCACTCACTGCGTCTCAACACGCCGAGGCTGAAGACAGCTGAGCTCTTACAACGCTTCAAAAGCTCTGGGGATGCTTTGTGGAAATGGTGGAAATCCTGACGTGATGGCGTAGTAGTGGTGCTGGTGGCAAGTACCCACTAAAGTTCATACCGAAGTCAAGTGGTAAACTGAGACAGGGACTCCGGCCCGATTGCTCACAGGCACTTGTGTACTCGGGGGATGAGGGATGGTGGTGCTCGCGGAGGGGTTTGTTCGCTCGCCTAAGCCGGTGCACAAAAACTTTTCCTCGACACTTTGCCACACCGCAGCGCCGCTCTACTGTTACAAGGAATCGGAACCGTTCTGGTTGAATAACCTGCAACACCAAGAGGCCGGGTAGAGGAAAGGCAAGCGCGCGCGGTAAGTGCTGAGAATCAGGTCAACAGGGCAACCGAGCGGCCACAAAGGCGATCTTGGTGAGGCGCGCAAACACAAGACGTGAGGCTTTTTTCGAGTGGGGCAGAGAGACCGGGGCAGTGAAGCGAAACCATCTAGACTAATGTTAAGCAACCCCTCAGGGTGGGGGGAGGTTTCTCCTCGAAGTGTCATACGCAGAAAAAATGGTTATGAGTTTTAGTCATTCTTTTTGTGGTTTGAAAGTCGCTAAGAAAGTACACCAAAAAGTTGAATATTTATACATTGTTGCGTGTTGGCATAAAAATTAATAGATTACAAAAAACAAACTATATTGTCTTAGAACATTTCAGCATATCATTTGTTAACAGATTTAATTTGATATTTATTTTGTTGAACACTGCATTCAACAATATCAAGCTTTGGATCTAACTAAAGAAGTGAAGTTAAATAAATTTCCTATGAAAATATACTTTGAACAAAAGAGAACATTTATATGTGTATGTAAAAACGATAGCACATCTAAATAGAATAGCCTTCACGTTGATGAATCTATAACCAAACACATCCAAAACAAATGTTGAACAAAGTTGATCAAATGGAGACGCCCCGCGTTTTGTAAATTAAAACGAATTATTTAAGGATTTTCGCGTACCAATCTGTATGCAAACCGCAACTAAACCTTCAAAATGATCTACCACCACCGTCATCATCCTCATCACCATATCATTATCATATCATTTCAAGCGCTTAATGTCTTAAACCTCGACAGCTTCATCGCGAATCCTCCGTCGCCCCAACGATCCAACCGCCGCGCTGAACGGTGGGTGACTGAAGCGAAAGTCGAAAAGCGATCGAAAAGTGGCCACCAACACCACCATCAGTGCTGCTGCCGCCCGAGGTACAATAAAACATAAACGGCCACCACCAAAACAAACACCCCAAAGGCGTAGCGCGACATAATTGCCACCGTCCGTCCGTTCGTCCGTTCGTCCGTCCGTGGCCTTCGTCGCCATCATCGTCGTTAATATCCGTAACCCAATCCGTAGTCATCGTCTTCCATCTTTGAAAATCGAATTCATCCTGCCATGGCCACTGCGCATGTCACACCGTGAGCTGTTCGGCACCAGCGGTCGGTGTTAGAGCTACTGTTGGTCTTGGTTTCTGCCAACACAATCAGTGTGGCCCCGCCGTTCGCGTGCCAAGAAGTCAACACATGGAGGAGGAATGTTTTGGTGTGTATTTTGGCACCCGTATAAACGACTGACCTGACGACACTGAAGCGTATGTCAGTGACGTACAATGTGTCAGCATGCCGGTACTATCAAGAAGTAATCAGTGTTCTACAAGATACGGTCGCATTACGGTCGTATTTAGAGCAAGCATTTTTTTTGGGGGCAGAACATATTTACACCCCGATTACCGATGTCTCGCTTCACCCCGAGGGTCATTCGAACACACTTTATTAATTTATTTTATTTTTAACGATGCACAACAGGAGAAATTCGTCGAAAGGCACCCCAGGAGCACATAATGGTCCACCGAACACCATGAACGAACGAACAGGCTGGACCACCGAACAGACATAACCAGAATGGCTTCCCCTGCTTCCTGCTGAGAGATACACGCTCGCGGCGCCATATTTCCGAGCCAGTGTTCTTTAGTGTTCACTCGCGAGCGCGCACATACCCAGAGACACTTACCAAACCTAACACGTGCTTGAACGCTGGCGAGAAGACGCTTCGGTAGCACCGCGATGGAGGCGCATGACATCGCGCTACCATGCGCCTCCATCGGTAGGAAGGGGAAAATGCGCGGCTTCTGTCATGCGCGTTTCTCATTCTTATCGTACGTTCTCTTTCACGCGCTATCTCTCTTTCTCTCGCATACATTCTCTGTGCACTCGCACTCGGTTTTCCTTCTCTGTTCATCAGCGGTGGAAGGTTGATGATGATGGTATTCGATTGCCACCGACAGCGGTATGTACATTATCCAACCGTTTTATCACTCAATTTCAGCCAGATAGAGGAGAGAGAGAGAGAGTGAGAGAAAGCAGGGCCATCAAGGAAATGGCTCGCACAGTTTACAAATATGTCTGTATTATGGTCCCGGTACACGCGAATCAACTGCCGGTCGGTTGGTGGTAGGAAGGCCTAAGTGAATCAACGTCAACAACGACGACGACGACGACGACGAAGAGGATCATCGTGTTCGTGGGAGGGAGGGAGAGGGTTGCAAGGCGGTGCAAACACCACCATCGACATCGACGACCTACAATAACAATAATAATAATGATGGCACACATCATTTACCGCGGGGAATGGCGACCGACCGACCGATGGCGCTCACCACTAAACTCCCCACAGTGGTTGGGTGGGGCTGGGTGACAGAGGGAGGCGCACCCCAGACGGATAAACGCCGAGGCAATAAACACGAAAGCCACGAGCCGGAACAAGCGGAAATGTGGCGCTTATCCGGCAGGCGACGGAAACTAAGAGATATAGAGAGATGGAAACAGAAAGAGAGAGAGAGAGAGAGAGAGAGAGAGAGAAAGAGAGAGAGAAACCGATCAGGATACATCGTTTGATCGGAATCGGAGACGAGTGTTCGTCCGTCGCGACCGGTAAATAAAGCCCTCTTCACGGCGCCTCACGACTCCAGTTCCCCCTCTCCAGGGGGTGCCATTGTGCGGAAGCGGTACAGAAGTACTCTCTCCATCTCTCTCTCTATCCATCTCTTTTTTTTTGTGCTGAAGGATTTTTCTTTCCTGATTCGATCCCGGTGTGTGGGTTCGCCTTCAATAAGGAGCAACGAGGCCGTCGCCCGAGGGTGCGCGGTCATGGTGTGGTTGTCGTGCGGCGTCGAAGCAGCATTATGTTTCGTGTGAACACCACACTCCAAACTCTCTGGGGAGAGGGACAGGAAATTGACAGTTTGAGTGTAATTGAGAAGGAAAGTGATTCCAGCGACGACGACGACGACGATGCGTCACATTATAAGCGAAGCAGCACAGCAGCTGGTGATGGTGATGCGTTGTTGTTTCGAAATTGAATTAGTCCATTTCAATTGATTCGCCAGTGAAGCCCCAAGCTGGCTGTATTTGTTGAGGTTGAAATGATGTGCTGTTGATCATATTTGTCGTGAAATTAATGGATTTATTATTTTTGGTTCTTTGCCTTTCTTAAATATTTCTTCGTTAAAACAAACGTGCCATCATTTAGCAAGTGAGCGAGGAAGAGTTATCATCTATTTTGTATAGTTTCATGTCAATAATTGAACCATCAACGTACTTATCACTATCAACATACTATTAGATACATTTAAAAAAATGTTGCAAGTATTGAAATATTCGTACTTCATATTTTTCTTCAATACCCAATTGTAATATCTTTGCTAGTGTTTAATATGATATTCGCAAAACATTCACATTCAAAAGTTTGTTCCTCTATGTTGCTCGTTTAATTGTTTAAATCAATTTCGTAAACTATTCATTAATTTATCTTCTCTCAAACTCGAGCATAAAATCAGGCGCCCCATCACTTTGAAAGAAAAAAGTGCACTCCAGACAGCCGGACAGACAAACCACGCCACGGAACAGATTCTATTTAATTATCCCTCAATCATCGCTTGATCGCTTAACTTTTCTGTGCTCCATCCTTCCTTTTTCACCCTTCCACTTCCAAAGCGAGTGCGTCACACTCGCAGCCAGCATACCAACGCCCCACATTAAGCGATGACGAACAAAAAAAAAAGGCAAGCTCAATAAAAACCCCCGCAAGAGCGTCTTGCTCATTATCTCCTCTCTCTCTCTCTCTCCCCCTGATGCCACTACCAATCACCTCCCACAAACATCTCAAATTCATCTCAATTTGGTGCGAGAGAAACCACCGCTTGGGGAGTATGTATGTGTGCTCGCCACTTAAAATGAACATACGGCAGCCAGCCAGCCAGCCAGCCCGCCCGGGACACTACACCAATTCAATTCAATCCAAACACTCCCCCGCAGCAGCCTGTGCCATTTCCCCTAACAGCAAGACCATGGAAGACTAGCAGGACAACGCAGGGGAAGCAAGAAGTTAGAAGACGGTCCCTGGGCACGGGGCGGGGGGGGTGTACCATTAACCACTTGTTAGTCACACTTTTCAATCCACAAAAGCGCGCCACTCCATATCGAACGCGCGGTGGCGAAGAAGCAAGGGGAAGAAACGCGCGCCTAAACACTCTTCGCGCCTGCTACTTGTCAGCAGCCATCTTGGTTTTTCTTCGCGCCTTGCGCAGTGTCCCCGGTGGCACATGGCCTCCCATAGCACAGCACGGCGAACGGGAAAACCTTGCTGATCAAACAGACGCCGCACTGTGCAGTTCGGAAGCTCAGAGAGCTGCAGCCCCGCTGCTCCCGGTTCCCTTTTCTCATTCCTGGTCTCCATTCCGCACGTGAGAGTTTCGCGATTTCCCCTTGAGCCCGTAGCAATCGTGCGGATTCGGATTCATCATCCTGTATCCAAAAGGGAGCGGCGAAGTGATCAAAGCATTCGGTTAGCTCGCTACTGCGCAACGCATCAGACACGCTTCACGAAGTAAGATTCCTTCTCCAGTACACCTCTTGTGTACTCATCACTTGACGGTTTTCTTTCTCGCTTTCGCGCCTTCAGAAGCAATCCAAAACGAGATCGTCGGATGGCTTTTCTTGGCGAGATGCGAATCCGTTGGAAAACGCGATGGTTCTGCGAGCAGTACTCCGGTGAGTTCCTGCGACAGCTGACCGTCGGTTGCTTCGATTCCTTCGCTCGATAGTTGGTGGTTTTTGTTTTGAAGCGCCGAACAACATGATTGCTGCCAGTGTGATGATGAGCCGGATTCTGCTCGAGGAGCTGGAACCGGAACGGTACGAGATGCGCAAAAAGGAGCCGAAAAAGAAAGACGCCATCGATCAGAAACAGCAGAAAAAGAAGAAAAAAGAAAAAACAACCAAACCGAAGCAGGAAAGTGTGACGAAAAGTCAACCTAAAAAGTGAACTTCGTTTGGTCAGTCTTTTGTAGTGTTTGTCCTTTTAAGTTGTCCCCACAAAAACCCCTTAAGTGCCAATCAAATAAAGATGATTTATTGATGTGAACAAGCAAACTAAACCAAAAAAGTGTTGTCGTTTTGGAAAGAAATAACATTATCCGCTGTTGCATCCGAAGAAGGACGTACATCGTACTGCGCAAGTCTGGCACACCAGCACCTCGAGACGCTACGCCGAGGATGGCGAAGGAAGTTAAAGGGGGGCTGCTACTGAATGAACGCATCCTCGGCAACCTTGACCATCGTCAATGAATGGCTTTTGAGCGCCGTCGGTAATGGATACATCAAGCAGAAAACATTAAAGCTGCGGTGGCCACACGATTTTTTAAAGTAAAGTGTTGAAGAAGCTGGGGAAGGTGTCGCGATGGATATTCATTCGTATAAATAATGTGTTTATTTCTGTGTCACTGATGTTGGGACACGTTTTGCACATCGCGAAGAAGCTTCCAAAAGGGATTAGATCGAACGATTCAAATTTTGGCTTTACAATCCACTAACCCACTTCGCGCTGCTGCTGCTTTGCTGTCAACGCGCGCTGCCGCACTGCTTCTCTTTAACACGTCAGAGCTTCTTGTGGTGGGTTTCAGAGTCAGTACACGTTGCGCTTGATTTAACTCCTCAGAGACGGCGGCACTAGGCAGCAGCTGCCGGCGCAGCGCCGAAAATAAATTGCGTTTCTTGGAAGCGAATCAAAAATTCAATTTATTTCAATCATCGCGGCATCACACTAGAGAAGCCAGTGACCGAGCGCTGGCGAGGACCGCATCGCATATAAACACATCGCGACCTCACTCTGACTGTGGATGCCGCTTTCCTCGCGCTATCACTTGCATATTTTTGGGGTGGAAGGAGAGGTTTAATGGGGAGGGGCTAAAAAGGGTACGAGACGTTTGCTAACAACTCGCCACTCGCCTTTCCCTGCCTCAGCATCATCATCATTTGGTCAATTACACCAAACAGCGCTGTGAGCGAATCATCATCAATTATGATCAAACCGCACACAACGCAGACATCCTCCTGATGGCGCGTCGTGTTTCGGCCACCGACCAAATGGGGTGTTGTGTTGGGAATGGGGCGAACGTGGGCCACTTGGGAGGTCAACCATTTAACAAGCGCACAGAATTACCACAACGCACCGCGCTGCGGGTGCATGAGAAAATGGGATGGAGAGAGAAGGAAACTAATTTGAATGGACAGAAGTAGCTTTCATTCGTCCAGACCAGAACAAAATGCAATAGATTTTTGGGGAATTCCTTTAAATGAAAATGTAAAAAGTACTAAAAAGTAGTGGCAAGCAATGGACTAAATTTTAAATATTTCCATTGTTCTTTTCGTTTTGTAAATAAATGATATTTTTTAGGTAAATATTTAGGCAATAATTTATGGATCGAATATATCATTCGAAAGGAAAATCTAGTCAATTACTAAACGTTAATTACTTCATCAATTTGAACGAATCACTGAGTTCATATCACGTATATTAAGTCCGTGCTGCGCTGCTGCCTCTTTACACATTCAATGAAAAACGAAAATGAAATAAAACCCCAATGTCAGAAGCGAGGGAATGCTGTTTGGAGAAAAAAGCAGCGCCACATAAACCGACAAACATTAATTGAAAATGAGCTGTGCAGCCACTGCTGCCGCCAGCACCCTTTGCTGCCACGACTACGAATTTCGAAACATTTTCAACCGGAAAACGGCGGAGATGGAGGTGGTGCCTGAAGCGCGCTGCATCGATTTACCCGGGAAGCCCAAAAGCCATGTATGCAAATGACTTAATTGTCATTTATAATGCGATTAAATGGTGCCGTTTACAAATTTATGAGCCTCGGTGCGTGTCGATGGAAGCACCGATTCCGGGTACACTGATTGGCCCTTTTCTTTCTGAGGCTAACCAGCAGCATCAACATCACATCATCATCATCATCAGCAGCAGCAGCATTGGAAGCAGCATGCGGGTTTGTCATTTGGTTTATTACCTCCTGTGGCAACGTTTGAACACTGGCGGGTGGAATGTAAACGTTACTGCCACCATGTTACGCACTCCCACGATAAACTGTACATTATGTCAAGGGGACATCGTGTCAGCCACCACCAACCAGCACCCTCTTGTCGCGGTGCGAACTGTGATTAAATTGATTTCACTGTTTTATTCACTGCATTAATTGTCTCCTATACTGTGATACCGAGAGCAATGAAATTATGTTGTTAAATCATGTAAAACATATCGAAGATCGAGAGACTGCATTTATAAAAAGTGCAACATCGTATTTTGTACCAAACAACGGAAAATGGGACTTTATTCACTACAGTAATATCTCACTTACAGTTCAGTTCAAGTGGAAAATTGGATCCCAGCCTTCCATTAGGCCTCCATTGAAACACTTCAATGGACCCTTTCCTCCTAATCCCCGCTCGAGAGGTGGAACGTGAATAGAGAAACGATTACCTGCCGGGCAGCTAACGATCCGAAACTAATGCGTTTTAGCTTTTTGGCAACAACACCGTGAAACGTGCCAGTGGCGGAAGAAAATCAACTCCAAAAAAAAGGACATTATCCTTTCAGAAAACCTAGCGTCGCTCGCGATACACACTCGAGGAATGAAAACTATTTCCGGTTCGGTTCCGTTGAGCATCCGCCACGCCTCGACTTCTACTAATTACCTGTTAAGCACCGAGAGGCTGCTGACCAATTTATCGATTTCTGTCGACACCTTCCCCAAAGTGCAGCTCCAACAGCAAACACAGATCGAAGCTAAAAAGATTGTTGGGGAGGATGGTTGGCTCCGTATGTCATTAGAATTCGAACACCCTTTCCACCCTCGCTTGCACACTTCCGCCAACTTGTAACTTGATCGCCAACGGAAAGGGTAGAAGCTGGGATGAATGCTGGAGAAATGGATCTCGGAAAGAACCGTGCTGCTGCTGCTGCTGCTGTGTTTACACCGAGTGGGCGTAAACTTGCCTTATCCCGGATGTGTGCACGGCGACTCCGAATGGCCCGATCGGTCGGCGATGCCTTTCAGTAGTTCATATTTCAAACCGAACCAGCTCGAGAACGGGTTGTTTCCGTCGCCTATCGGTGATTACGAAGGGGTTGAATTGAGAGAGGGGTTTGTGTAAACCAAATATTTGGCCATTCTCCTTCGTATGGCCCCGTGGTGCGTAACCACATGCGCTGGCTCATTCGCTCTTAGAATTCCGGCCCAAAATGCGCACAATCGATCATTGATTTATGGTGCTTATTGCTTATGGTTTCTGGCGAAATGAGCAGACGGCGTTTTTGATCGAGAAGCGGGTATGCTTGCTAACGTGAGCAGCCGCAACATAACAGCCTCAAGGTTTAACACATCACAACTGCAGCAATTTAGAAAAAAAATAGTTTTCGATTTAAATTTAATGCGATTTAATGCGAGAGACCGCGCGGCTTATTTCAAAGCCAAAAACCAACAACAAAAAAGCGAGGGAACATTTCCAGCGAACTCGAAGACGAACCGTCGCCCCATGCCCCTCGTGGAGCAATAAACTAACAAACACACACATTCAGTTTTTGGAAAGAACCGCGAAACCTCCCCGGGCGCATCCGTAATTCGAACCTCCGTCGCCGCTTCTCTCGAGCAGCTCACACGCCGAACCGAAACCATTAAAAAGGCGAAAGACGAATCACCCACCTCGAAAACAAACCCCCTGGCCTCCCCAAAAAAAAGGGGGTGACTTAGGGAGTGGATTGGACACCGGACGACGTAAATAACAGCAGAAATTAAGCGAAAAAAGGCGTCCCAGGCGGTTTCGGTCGCGAACCGTCGGAAATCAAACGTCAATTCGATGAAAGATCCAAGCAGTCCAACCACCAGCAGCAGCAGTAGCAGCAGCAGCATACATCATATCGCTCTCATCATCGCATCACGCGTCGAAGCAAGCTGCTGGGTGATGTGCGTGCTGCTGCTCAGCGCTACTCCCATCGTGTCATCGCTGTAGCTGTGTCTGTGTTTTGGTTCCGTGGTGTGTTGCCAGCGGTCTGTTTTGATTTGCCGTGCCCCTCTGCCCTGCCCTGCCTTGCGCCAAACACATAACAAACCACCCAGGACCCCAAAAACCTTCTCTCTTTGAGTTTGAGCGGCACGACGGATCATGGTGGTGATCGTGTGTCTTTGTGTGTGCCAAAGACGAAAAAAACCGACAAATGACTTGGTTGGACAGGACGAAGAAGGGTGGTGACGATGCAGGTGGTGGAATGGTGGTTGTTGGGTGGCAATAAAAACAAAAACCCACGATGCCCGGTTTGATGGTTTGGACACCGTGCTCGCCTTCCTTCGTGGTCGTTTCTTCACTTTTTGTAGGTTTCTTTTCTCGTTTCCTTATGGCTGACCAGCGATCAACGCGTCGAGCTGGCGCGGTGGCGTCGACGCGATCGCTAAACGACACCCCGTCATCATCATCATTCTCATGCGCAGCGCGCTGCTTTTGACACATATCGCGGGCACACCGGCGAGCATCCTTCCCTCCCTCTTTCATCCTCGTTTTCCCTTGCTGTTGGTGGTGATTTGCACACGAATGGACCGACCTGGGCGGACAGCGAAGTAAGGAGAGAAACAAGGAGGAGAGCAACAAAACGTCTCCATTTGGGGTCCATATTCCCACCACCATGCGCTTCACAAGTCTGTCTAAAGGCGCAACTTCTTAACGAAACCCAGATCAGTTTAGCATAAAACGAATAAAACATATTCAAAAGAAGATCACCGTTGGCGGTCGGCGTGTGGGATGATGATTCAGCGAATAAATCATAAACTTTTATTACAAAACATGGTGATTCGGCTGAGGATCGGGATCATACAACTTTTTGGTGCTCATTAAAGGCATTAATTTCGTGAAGAATTAGTTGCATTATAAATCATCCTATTCGGACCGTTAAGCAAGTCTTTTTCTGAGATCGATTCCCAAACGGAACGCTAATTTTATTTGATTCGTTTCTTCACGAAATGAAGGATTGTGTGAGAATTTCAGCAACATAAATTATAACCGGGCGGATATTAGTAAAATCTAATTATGATATTTAAATTCAACCCTTCAAAAAACGAAAGGGGTTGATCGGTTTTAAAGGTAGGGTTGGGTAAAACCAAAATTATCTTTGAATAACCGACAACCGGCGACCGATTGGCGCCAACCACAAAAAAAAAAACCCAAACGAAACATTTTTCCTTTCGTTCGTTTTTTTGCCATTTGTTCAACGAAAGCCACAATCCCCAGATCACGAGGAGTATCTATGTAGCGAGGTCTGTGCATCTTCTCTTCTGCTCTTCTCCTTCTTGTGAATGTGCTCCTTCTCCACATTCCACTCGATTGTGTTGCTTGTAGAGCGGCTGTTTTGGTACGAACGTAGTCTGCTGCACCGCACCACCGCCATTGTATGCATGCAAAACGCATTTAGCATTCTGTGAGACAGATCTCAACAGCTCATCATCTTCACCTCCTCACAGACCGGTAGCCAGACAGGACGGGCAGATCCAATTGACGTCGAAGCAACGGAACGGCTTCCAACACTTGACTGCCGACACTCAAACGGTTTCTGTGGCGGCGGTACCACACCGTGAAGACATTTCACAGTAAATTGCATATTTTTCAACTTTGCTGAGCGACGGGATACATCCCACAATCCGCAGTGGTCACGCGCGGTGGTTGCCTGGGAATGGAAGGTTGTGAAACGATCTGTCAGACTGTTGGCCGAGAAATGAACCAGCGCACACATGCACGCCTCCGGTCGGTCGGTTACACTCCCACTAATTAGGTGTTTGGTGGTATCAATTTCCGTTGCCGAAGATAATCATCCATTGGCTGTTTAGTGAGGTTAGGAAGCGCGTGGCTTCCTGGGATGACATTAAAATTTTACAAACTTCTCTTCTCACCAGCGAAAGAGAGTAAAGATGAAGCTAAACAAGCTTCTCTCGCCCGTGTAGAAGTTGATAACTGTTGATAGCACGAAAAGTTCTGTGAAAAAATGCCAAACTATCTGTCTTATAATAAAAATGAATCACGTATCATCAACAAAACGATGACAATTTCGCTGAGAGATCGATAGATTTGTTCCGTTTGGGCAAAGCTATCAAAGTTCTCGCGATAGATCTCTCGCTAGGATCGTGTAGCAGCACGGTAAGAGGAAGACTAATTTCAACATTTGCATACGACCACCCAGTGCCGAAAATAATTAATTTGTTTCGCGAACAAGCAAACCGCGAAGCAAGGTATCAAAAACCATAAAAGCAGCAACAACAACAACAGCAAACCATCGCTCGCTCGCTCGCTAGCCGGGTGTGTCTCCGGTCGTGTTTTGTCCTCTGCCCACCAGACCACACGAGCCTTGTCAACATTCCGCCATTAGTCAGTCCGGCAGAGAGAGTGGATGAGGATGAGGTTTCAAAACATCTAATAAATCTTCTCACTTTCGCGCCACGGTCGTGCCAAAAACGACAGCGCGACAGCATCACGTGTAAGCACTTCTCAAAGGAGTCAAAGAGAAGCAGAAGAAGGTGGCCACCGCGACGCTTCATTGACACCCGAATCTCCCGGTTTCGAATTCCTGGTTGGCTCGAACCGTCGCTGCCGCCGCGGCCGCCACCGGCCGACACACCTTTGGCCGCGTGCACACACTTAAGTCATAAATGAGGCAAACGAACTGTCAAAACTCCACACCACACCCCACAAGAGGTGTGGATCGATTTAACGTTGTATGTCTTTTCCCCGCCAGTGACACCTCGCGGGATCCAAGTAGGCCAAAAACCGTCAACGACAACGACGCGAATGACGATGATGGACTCACTTCTTCTGTTGATCGTCATTTCGCTGTCGACCGGCAAAAGCGTGGCCTTCGAAAAGAGCTTTTTACACGTTGCGTGCCCACTTCCCACGTTGCTGCGAACACTTTTCGGATGTTTCTCGCCATTTTGTTCGCCAAAACGGTCGACAGCAGCAGAGACATGCTACACCGGCCGCCACTGATTAGGAATGCCAACGAGAAATGATTTATAAATAAATTTGTCGAAAGCGAAACAGAAAAGAATTCATCTTTTGGTGGCGAGGAACTCCGGGGGGACGGTGGAGACGGCGATCGACATCCAAACGACGCAGGAAGGACGACAGCAAATGGCACAGCGCACGGCACCATAAATCAAAAGCCGGTCCCCCCTTCCAGGGGCTTAAATATGATTTGAGCATTGCTGTCACGGTTTGGTGCAGGTGGGGGAGAAGCAGCATAAACGGACTGAGAGAGAGAGAGCGGTTCATCAATTTCAGTAAAATCTCTCGCTCTCACTTAACTCGATCCCCACTAAACGGTTCCGGATCGTTTGCTGAAACAAATTCGTACCGCGACTCGTCCGCAGCAACGACCGAACCGATTCGATCCGAGTAGAGGATCATAAAGTGGGGTGTCTCTATGTCGAATATTTATATATATAGCCTCCCCTCCCCTTCTGGCGTGATCGCAGTCTGTTTGATATTTATGGAACACGCGAGCTTGTCCAGCGTTTTTTACTCTGCTGCTGCCGCTGCTGCTGCTGATCGAAGATGATGACGATGGTGGCCCCAACCAACTACAACAGCGCCAAACAGAAAACTCGACAGATAAATGAGCTGTGGCGTATCAAACAACAAACAGATATCCATCTTGAGACGGCAAACACCTTTTCCACCGCTTCGAGGAGCGCACTAGGGGTGAGCAGCTCTTGAGCGAAGACAAACACACAATTGGTGTTCTCCGAGGACCCGAGCGGGGGGGTCCTGAGGTGTTTCGCCAATTCCCGCTCCTCTTCATCATCCAAGGAGACTGTTCAAAAGATTAAGAGGATAAGCATTGTTGATTTTTGACTCCTTTTTTGTGTATGCCTGTGTGAGCTAAGAGTGCTGCAAGATCGCCTTATTGAGACTTGAAAAGATACAGTCGATGCTGCAAGGCCAGAGACGAGGCGCGAGTTACGCGATCGATAGCTTCTTGTCTTAAGCCGCTTAAGCGGTGCTGCTGCTGCTGTTCGTTGAATGAGAGAAAATTGAAGAAGATCAAACGATCAAGCATTTTTCGATAAAAAATGTTATCTCATACCAAACGAAGCAGCACAAAGGCGTTATGGTGCATGCCCACCACACCATCTTTCACTGTAAAGAAGCTTTCGTTGGCTGTCATTTGGCAAGTTGCGAAACTTTATTTCAGATGCATGGTCACGATATCAGGTCCTTGTTTTGCAACTCTCAAGCGAATCTTTACAGTGAATTTCCTACCAAGCTGCATAAAAACTGCTTTTATTATAAAGAAAATGTCTTTCATCTTACCCTTTCTCGGCCACGATAGCTCTTTTTCAACCTTTATTTGACAGTTCTACGCGTGAAGTTGCTTTCGTGGCCATGCACCTTTCCACGATGCTCCAAAAGAGTAAAACAAAGAAATGCAACTCAAAAGCGCTCACGGTCGCAATATGTTTGCACAGATGGAATCTCAAAACAGATAGCGGCATAGATCTGCGGCGTTCGGATCCCGGGAAATAAATGAAGGAGCAATTGTGTCGCGTCGCGTTTCCTTCTTCATCAACCCAGTAAGCCTACATTTTTTTTCTGGTAAAGGGAGTGCCGAAATCCTTCAATCGCAATGCGTGACGTCGTGAGTCATTGCCGCGAATATAGACATCACACTGGGCGCACATTGTGTGCCAACCTGCTTTTCATATATTTCATCCGTTTTGCCTTCTTCAATCGAAGCGCCCACACGACAGGGCACGGAAAGGAGTGGGGCTCATTATCTTCAACGATGTTTGGCCACCGTTAAGCTTCTGCCCTGGCCTGCCCTGTCCTGGCTCCTAAACAGGTCACAAACATAACATATTACCTTCAACGTGAAGGATGAGTACCGACGACGACGAGGGGACCACCACTTGAACCAGAGCGCGACCCTTCTCCTCCGTTGGTGCCGTGGCCAGAAGCACCAGCACCTCACCGAGTGCCAGACAGAGACGAGATGATATCGTGTGCGTCAAAAGACCATTCAGAGAGGGAGAGAGAGAGCTAGATTACGGGGTTTCGAGCGTGGTTCGAGCTGGTGCGAGACCAGAAGGAGTTAAGTAATGTATCATCACCCTCCTGTCGCTCCCCGGGGCTGTCACACTTGGTCAAACAGTTCTCACCTTCACCCGGCGGGTGCTGACCCCCTTCCGCCACAGGTACCGGTCGCGGTCGGTCGCGGCCAGCCTGTGCCCACCACTTTGGCGCGTTTGTGGTGCGCCATTTTTCAAAACCACTCTCATTGCGCTCTCCTTATCATCTTGAGCGCGCCTGTTTTTGCCCCCCCAAAGGAGTGAGGGACGGGGGGTTTGCCTTTGGTAAATACTCTCGCACCCCTCTACTCATCCCCCGGTCTCTCTGTCACCGACCGGGGGTATGTTCTGTTTGCATTCCACTTTGCATCCCAACGAACGCACACAGCATGTCTTCCAAGTAGGTCTCGGGAGATTGGGGTGCAGTGCAGTGTGGAGAGGGGTTAAAGTGCGTTTCAAGTACCGCCCCGATTACACTGGTTCCTCACTCTTTCTGTCTCTCTTGCGGTGGCCAGACGGTGGCAAGTCGTGTTCACGCGCTTGACGAGGCTTGCTGGCTGGTTGGCTGATGAAGTGACAACCGCTAAAGTGCCGCTCCACTACGCGATCCTCATCGTCATCATCATCATCGTCATCACCGGTCTCGTCAGTGATCGTGATCGTTGGTTTTAAAATGGCAGCCAACGCACAGCAGCAGCAGCACCGCAACTCGCTCGCGACTCGCTTGGCTGCTGCTTGGTTGGTTGGCGTCGAATAAATTGAATTTCGCGGTTGGTCGCGCGGTTTCGCGAAGAAATTTGTTTTATTTATGTTTATCCGGGCAGTTTCCTCTTTTTTCTCTCTCTCTCTCGTTTATGATCCTTCTGTTGCTGCTGCTGCTGCTGTTGCCGCCATTCGTTTCACTTAAGCTTTTAACGCACGCGATGAGCTCAGACCGAGAGCAAAGAGCGGCGCTTTGGTATGGCAGTTTTTTGGCAAAAGATGATTTCGATGTTTGAATTTTCTGCCAATTAAGCAAACGCTCCACCTACTCCTCCTTCTCCTGCTCGTTCTTCCTACAATCCACCAATATTCGCACAGCGACGTTCTTGCGCACATTCTTCTCCTAATTTGTGGCTCTTTCTTTTTTTGAGATTCCCGACCCGATTCGTTCCCTCGAGTTGAAATGCAAACACCACTCCTCCTTGTGACTCGCTCTTGCGGAGGCGATCCCCCGAAAAGATGGGGAGGAGGAGAGCGCACCGGCAACACAAGGAGCACCGGCGACGACGACGACGACGACGAGATATGGAAAACACTTGCTCCATAAATATTGACAAAAGAGGTTCTGCTCGCATGTTTGTTATGATTACGCGTTTTGACGGGGAGATAGGTGGTGGTGGTGGTGGACGAGAGAGTAAATAATGGCGAGTATTGTCGCGATACTGGCGCACATGGCCAACACAGCAACACTCGCACAAACAGACACTTGACTGGCAATCGAGGCAAAGAGTTTGGCTACGAGCCATGCGCCACTGAGATGTGGAAGGGAAATGATGAATGAGATTAGAACAGTGCTAACAGTGCTTCTTGGCCAATAGATGTTTCTACTTCCCTTATCATTGCCCTCCCTGCTCTCACACTAACTGGGTTCACAGCGAGGCGAATAGTAAATACGTGTGACTGTGCGGACAACAGCTTTGGCAACAACAACTGGTTTTACAGTAATTGCAAAACAAGAGATTTTTTTAAGATGGTTGAGAATGGTATTGAAAGAACATCTGTTCGATCATGAAAAGAAGCTTATTCCTTTTTTAATGTAATGAAAAAGCCATCAAAGTAGTATAAAAGAATAGATGTTGTGGAATAGATGTCGAAATCAATGGTGAAACATAAATTATTAAAAAAAAAACTATCCCGAAATGCAACAGATAATCATGAAAAATAAATAGAAAAAATCATTCCAATATTAAAATCACTATGTATAATTATTTAAAGCTCTAGCCCATTAATACACTCTCTGTGCAGGTTCAACATCGCTTCTTAAGCAAAGTGTAATGGAACAACTAATTGCTGCGACGCTAGACGGTACGCATAATTACTAAAGAGTCACAGAAAATTACTTAAAACCCCAAGTGTCGACATCAAACAGATCCGACTCAAAAAGCGGCGCTACACCTCCGACCTCAGACGGGTAGTAGGTAGTCCCCCGTTTGCCGGTGGCTAAATTAACATAATCATCATTAAAGCGCGGCATCGGCGGCATCCAGAACTCGCACCCTAGTCTCGGACCAAAAGCCACACGCAGCAAATTACTCGCCTACCCCAAATGACTCCCGTAGCAACGAAGCAACGCAAAGAAACTCAGAAATCCAACAGCAACCTGGAGGAGCGGAAGGAACTGGCAAGCAACATGAGCATAACAGATGATGACACAAATCTGCGACTAATCTCACCGCAACAACCTGGAACCGTTAGGGAGCAGAACCTGCGCGGTGGCAAGTCGGCAGCTTAAAACCGATGATTTGTTATAATTATTTGCAGAACTTGCCTCGATCTCAAATCACAATCACCACACCGAGCGCCGCTTGTTCACCAACGGAATGTGAGAACATTAATATCCACGCGAGAGAGAGAGAGAGAAAGGTAGAATCGATGCGTAAGTTAGTTTTGCTAATTGATGAGTGAGGTGTGCACCATTCCCCTCCCCTGGATTCTCCGCGTCATGATGGCGGCCTCGATGATTCTCGATGTCATTTGATGCCCGAGGAATCTGACGAGCAGCCAAGCTCCAATCAGCTGATTGGAGGGTAAATTAAGCCTCATTAAGCCAGTCGACGACGATGGCGACCCTGTGGTACGACCACCGCACCGCCATTTGCTTATCCCGGAATCAGCATCAGTAGCAGCAGCACAAAAAAGGGACGCTCTGGAACAGGTTCTGCACATATCGCGACGAGGTCTTACTCGATGTGAGCCTCGATGCTGTTGTTGCGTAGACTAGGGACGACTTTAATGTGTCCACTCGCGGCCACGACGGTGGTGGTGGCGGTGTTTGGTTTGTCGTTTTCCATTTGCCATTTCCCGTGGACAAGATAATTATCCCAAGTACCCCCGCTCACACTCTGCACAGGGTCTAAAGGTCCTCCCGCCATCAGGATCCCCCAGTTGCTCGGGGAATTATTTTCCTACCCCTACATAATGCAAGCCAGGAGGAATTTGCAATCCAATATTCGCTGATGGCCGCACCAGCATCAGTACGACGGCCACTGACGACTAGATGGTGATCAGCGCGCAGCCTAGAGATGGACAAAAATCCGCGAAGCAGGCGCACCAATCGCCTGGAGCTAAAATTAACGCAACAGCAGCAGCAGCAGCAGCACCAGGAATCCAGTGGTCGCGGTCCATATTAGTGTGGCCGCACCTCTATTTCGAAACCATCCGGAACCATCCGGTGGGGCCACCGCCGGTGCTCTGCAATTATGCACCGAGCGCCAGGCACCGCGCACAGGATTGTGGACCACATAATCTCACCATAT
>NC_064877.1:18875000-18925000 GCF_943734665.1 Anopheles aquasalis
GAACGCACGATCTGCAAAGCGATCGGCGCCTCACAGCAGCTCTACTAGCGGGACGAGGATTGAATTTATGCTGGTTCCGGTTGAGGGTGACCACAACGTTGACTGACAGACTGACTGACCAAAACAAACTCTTCTACACACGCTTATCGCGCTGGCCGCTAATTATTGATTGCTTCCTTTTCGCTTTATTTTATCTCAAACCACTTCTCGCTCACTTTATCACTTCAACACTCACACGGACCACGCACTGCACACGTAAACGCAGGGAAGGGTAAAAATATTAATTACAATTGATTGCATTTCATTAGCGATCGGCTCGCGTTATTTCCTTCTCTTCTTCTTTATATATTGGTTTGCCCTCGATTGACTATCGGCCAGCGATCATTACTGACCACCTCCCGTCGGCACCGGTAGCGCCAGCGGCATCATCAGCACAACCATCATCATCACCATAGTAGCAGCAGCGCACATGGTTACGCGATTCGCGGTTTCTCGATCACATCACCATCCGTAGCAGCAACAGCAAGCAGGCGGCGCAGGTCGCTTCACGGTTGTTGGCCTTCCTTGGGGCCCGTTTTCACGCTTTGAATTCTGGCCGAATCCTTTTGCCGACGCCGAAAACCCAGCGATGGGTTGGAAAAGTGGAAGCAAGCACTAAAAAAAAAACAGAAAACTTCACCACATCACCAGCTCGGCGGTTACGTTTCGCACACACCTGCACGCTAAATGCTAACGATCAATCAATTTATCAATCAACGGAGCGCTAAAAATTTTTCTCCAATTTTAAGATTAACTTTTCTTACGCTTTGCATTCACCTTCAAAACACATGCTGTGGTACACCACCCGTATACACACTGCGCCACGACGCTTCTTCTTCTGCTCCACCACTTCTTCTTCACTCCCTGCTGCCGTCGCCGTTTCAATTTATTTCGTCTGACCGATTTGATCTGGCCAATTCTTTTACACCCTCTCTCTCTCTCGCGATCGATGTAGTGATGATCGAATTTCCTTATGCTTCCCTCGCGGATCCCCTTCACAAACCACGCACACACGCCGTTACTCACTCTCTGGCGCTCTGTTTTGAGGTTGTTTAATGGTGGTTCTCTTCGCCTGAATTTGATTCGATTTCGAACTCACTGACGCTTATTGATTCGCTATAGATTCGTGCTGATCTCCAGCTGGAGCACGGCGCCAACGCCAGCCAACTACACCGCGTAACCGAACTGAATTCGAAAACTATTTACGGTGTTCTTCCACAGAATTCTAGAAGCTGATAGGTGAGCTGCACCTACGGCCATTAATTGAGCTGCTCCGCACTATCCCGTTTAACTTTGTACCGCAAGCAAAAGAACCTAAAAGTAAATAGAGAGAAAATTATTCATTAACTATCAGAAGGCAGAAAAGCAGCAAATGGAAATCATTCCAAAGTCGAATCATGCGAGCCAAGTAGAGCACGTCTATTAGATAAAAAAAACGCTCTTCGAACCATCCGAGACACAGCTGACGTAACGCTAAGTTTTGGGCACCATTAACTTATGGATATAAAATCGCCGCGATCGCCACCTCCACTGACCACCCGATGGCGTCCGCCGCTTTCCGAAAACGGAACAGTAAAAGGCGAACCCCGGCCAACGTGATTTAAAATGCAATCCGTAACAATCTTTCGACGGCGGCGGCACACAACCTCGGCGGTCCTTGTCCGCGTGGCCACGCTCGAAAAACGAAAAATCCCAATTGTATGCTAATTGAAAGGGCGCTGAGTGAGCGGCGGTTGATATGCTTCACCTTCGCCGAACAATCGAAATTATGCGTGCATCGTGCGTGTCTCTGTGTGCCTGCACCCATAACCGGGCGTTTTGTTTCGTTTGCTTGATATGCATGCTGCTGCTCCGGCTGCTGTTGGTTGGTGCCACAGACCTAGCGAACGCTCGCGATATGCCACAAACCTGGCCCTGTCACGTGACCAGCATGCGCGACCACAACACGAATCGATCGCTAAAGACACCTTTTCTGCTGCTCAGCAGCAGCAGTAACAACAACAACAAAAAAACGAAGTAATACAAATTGTCGTCCGCCGCGAAACCGGCCGCATTATCGATTGTTTTTCTTTTCTTTTTTACTGCTAGATGCGCGCGCGCGCGCGCCCCGGTTCCCTGTGCGTGTTTATGATTTTCCTTTTTTTTTTGTTGCTGTGTGTTTTTTGTTTTATTGTTTTCGTTACTCGTTCCACTTCATCATGCGAGCACGGTGCTGCTGTCGGTGGTGACGGCCGCCGAGTGCCGAGACTGTGTGTGTTCTGGACCCGGCCATTTGTGGCGGTGCCAATTATTGATTTAAAGTTGTGCCGAGAAGGGGGCACAAACGGGTGACAGCACCTCGTCTCTCTCTCCGCGCTTGTGAGGCGCCTTCGTGGTGCGCGCTTCGAGACCTCAACACCAATCTCCTTGCCCTCTCCCCGTCTGAACATCATCAAAGGCCAAGCTAACGATCTTGGCGCCATACGCAAGGGTAGCAACCACGGGTAAGCGAGCGAGTTCGCGGCGTTCACGCATTAATTATCGCAGTCAGTCCCACTCACCGACGACACATCAGTTTCGAGCAAGCCGCCGGTTTTACCACCTTCGCTTCGACTGGAATGAAAAATTTAAAAAATCATTTATCATCACCGAAACCACACCGACCAACCAACCGAAACGAAGAACCTTGACGTTTGGAGACGTGACTTGAAATTCACGCTTTTTTGTGCCAGTGCCTACTACCAACTAATACTCCGTCGCCTCCGGTGATGCGAAACATTTTTACGGGCTGTCAAAAGGAGCAAACCAATGCGTCAAAATGTCAAAATTAATCCTAAACCGATTAATTGCAGCGCAGAACATAATAATAAGCAAAACCGGAGGACCGCGAGCAGGAGATTGATCTTTGCATAATCCTCTCGTCACCAGAATCGAAACAACGTCGATTGCCACACACGCTATGTAGTTGAGTTATAGTTGTACGAGTGGAGCGAGGGCATAAAACGCATAAATAATGCAAAAAACAAAGACCAGAACCGGGCAATAAAAAAGAGAGGAGAGCAAAAAAGCGGAAACGCCAGGCGGTCGTTCGAAGTTAAGTCGCTAAGCACAGTAAATTAGCCTCCACCATAATGTCAACAAGTTTAAACATCAAACCATTTCATTTGATCTCCACTCGCCCACTGATGCCACCCTGTTGCTGAAAGGGGGATGCATGGGAGGCCGAGGTGTTTCGCTGGGCAATTATAATGACGCACACTCCGCTGTTGCCACCGCCACCGCCACCGGCTGCTGTTGCTGTTGCTGCTATAATAACACACCGACCGACACGCCAAACCGGCCATCTAACCCGATGCAGTGGGCAGGAGATCGAGATTCATGGTGTGGGGGGGGGGGGGGGGTACGAGGGGGAGGATATGTGTGTGTGAAGCATCAACATTAACCCCACGGATCCACGACGAGCTTCGCGTGGTCTCTCAACCGTGAAAAGCGAATCTAGCAACACCAGTGTGGTGGCGACGATGGCGACGACGACGATGGCGGCGGCTGCTAATCAATCGCTAATTAGTGTCACTGATAAAGCATTTTGCTACCAACATGCAACACCCTTGCGGTGGGAGTGGATTGGGCAGGCGGTGGTGATGTTGTGTACGATGTGGTCCCCACTCTGACATGGCTTTTCCGCCCCGTGGTTCCCGTACGCGGTTGATGGTTATTTATGTTAACTCCTGCGCCCCCCCCCCCCGAGGCCTCTCGCACGGGATTGTGGTGGGGCTGTGGGGTGGAAAGTGAAGGAAAAGTCTCGCTTGGACTACACCAAACACGCACACATATATGCCACCATCGTCGCCATGATCGTGCTCGTGGTCTTCGTTGCACATAAATCAGAAGTTTACAACCTGCTCCCCCCACCTTAAAGAAGCGAACACGAAATGGCCGGAATGGCAACCAGAAGAGGAACGACAAACTCTGTGTTCGGTAGCAAGATGGTTTCAAGCGCGATCCACGATCCGAGAGAACATAAAAAAAGGGAATGAAAATAAAGATCGCGAAAGGCCTCCCCTCGCGCACGAGCGCGCCCTCTGTAGTAAATGAGTTTTCCTTGGTTCCTCGAAGGATGCGTATGCGCGTGTCTCGAATCCGATGAAACATTCCGTAAACATTGGTGTGAAAATAATAATTAACGAACTAACTGAAAGCGCTAACACGCAGGAAAGGAAACGCAGGGAGAATATCTCCTCTCTGTTGGTTTGGTCTGTTTGGCTTCCTTTTCCCCGTTTTTTTTTAGTTCTTTTGGCTCGCTTGGCGGCAAAGATTAACGAGGATCATCTTTTATAGCTTCCGCCCAGAGTAAACAAATGGCGACCAGGCGCTCGTTGGTTGGTTGGTTGGCCGATGGCTGGCTTGTGGTGCAAATGATGGACATTTCGCGGGATGCCATGTTATGGGTGATAACATGCGATTAAGCGGGCGTACACAACCGACGCGATCGACCAGCGCCGATGGATGGATGGTTTGCGGTCGCTCCGCTACTCAAAGGACACCAGAACCTGTTCGAACCTGTGTCTCGCGGGGAGGGAGCACACGCCTCCGGTTTCTCCCCTCAGCCATCCGGTGGTGGCTTTTATTATTTGCACGCACGTCAATCAATCTTGTTAATCGGACGTTTCGCAAAAGTAATGAAGCTAATGAGTGTGCGCCACCGTGGCCTACGTGGTCACCTCCTTCCTTCATCTCCTCGCTTCTTCCCCGCTGGGGTGTTGATAGGATTGCGTTATTGCGTGGCACAGGAAGCATCGTTCAGCAGGTGGAGGAGCAATTATCATATGATTGTCGCGAGGAAAACAGTGGTGACAGCAGTGTAGTAATTCTAACTACTCAATTACGTGCAACGGGGGAACACTGGCGAAATGTGGTCCACAATACAGAAAGCAGTGAAGAAGAAGAAGAAGAGCTTGAAGGAATTAGAGTAGATAGCTGTCGCGAAACATATTAAATGGCTGTAAAAAGGGGACTAAGCCAGAAGCTATTGAGGTGTATGCATTAATTCAAATCATTTCTAGAAAATACGTCTATTTTGTTTTAGTAGAAAAGCTGATCGCATTATATTCAAAAGAAACTGCTATTGGAAGCGACAACATTATAAAAACACATTCTGGTATCCAAATAGGCGATGGTTCTCATGTCACTACAAATTTAATATTTTCAATCGTAGTAACGCTGGCTGCACATTTCCAGTAGTTAGCGGAAGCAGCTTGAATAAAGAGCGAGCATTTCTCAATACAATACATTTTTTTTCTAGTGGTATCATTCACCTCAAAACGCTTGATAACACAGCGGTCAGTTCTAGATCGGTGGCAGGCAGCTACATTGTTGAAACAATCGGTGCACCTAGCGCTGCGTGACCAGACCAAGGGTGTCCATAAAAACGATACAAAACACCGCAACCACCTTTCTCGCTCTCCCTCTGTTCCCGTGCGGCCACGGCTCGAACACACAAATGGCATAACAAATCAGTGAAACCGGCTCACACATGATCAATTCGTTCCAAAGGCGTGGAGCGTGGAACAGGATGATGAAGTGGCGCAAACGGGGAGGGAATTACCCCTCGTCCTTCTCTCTTCTCACGTGGCGTCTCTCTCCCTCTCTCTCTCTCTCTCTCTTTAGTGGGGTTCGTTTGAAAATCATTTTTCACACTAATCATCAACCTAAGGGGGGCTTGGCCCCACCAGTCTCGGCCGTCGGTCCCCTTCGTACCAATTATGGACGTGTCGTGCGTGATTCGTGGTTTCACATCCACTCACCACCCAGCGCACCAGCTACATTGGCGGAGATCGTCGAAACCCGCACCGTCATCGTCATCATCAACCATCGCCACCACTACAACCGACCGGCAGTAGCAAAGGCACGCGAGATCACGAGATGTCAAGTGAAGCGACGCATCGTGAATCGATAATAGCAACCTAAATGGCACTTCGGTAGCAAGGGGTGGTGGCACCCCTACATGTAATACGTGGATACCCTGACGATGCCGATGGTGATGATGATGATGCCGATGAGTGAGTGGCGCGGAGGCCAAAAGGGTAGCGAATCGATTGATTAAACAATAACAAATCCTCCTAGGCTCGGACCATCGTGTTCGTTGAGCTGCGAAGAGAAGTCAAAGACCCACCATTACCAGTGAGAGGGAATGGAATCTAGCCTCGGGGTGGTGCTGCTGGCGCTTCTTCCATCATCCCCCTCTCTCGCCACCCACCGAAGTCCGGAACGCGTGAGAACGGAAAGTTCATTTTCTCGCTACTTTTTCACACTCCTCATTCCAGCTTCACCCGCACCACCCCTCGGTGAGTCTGCTTTGATCTAGAAAATTGGAAAACAAAGCGAACCAAACGCTGAGCGCATTTTCTATTAGCAGTGGCACCAGTGGACGGCCAGAGGGATGGTAAGGGGGCAAAAAAGAAGGAAAATTATTAAATCTAATCGGCCCGATCCCGTAACTCTACCAAAGCGGCCACCCCGGCCGCTCTGATGGGACTAGCAGAACGGGGAGAGAGAGAGTGTGATCGAATTGAAATCGTGAATCTTGCCAGCCAGCCTCTTCCTTCCAGGTTGTCTGGTCTGGTAGCTTTTTTCCTTGGCTCCCTTGGCTCCATTCTGTGGCTGCTCTTCCTGCTCCGGCCATTCTTCTTCGGAATCTCTGGAACGATTTTTCCCGTCCACGGCACGGTGGTTCCCACAGTCGCGAGAAAAGGTGTTTTTTCATGCACCGACAAGCACCTAGAGCGTAGTAGGCCTAGGCATGCCGCCGTCGATCAAATTGTTCCCTTTTTTTGCCGCCTTCTTGATGCCGTGGAGTCTTCACAACGCTCCATCTAGTAACCATTCAAGAGGTTCGACTCCCTAGGTTGGCGTTTTGGGCTGGCACTTAGTAGAGTGACTATTATTGCCAGACCGTTTACCCTGGGACAGCGGTGTTGGGTCGTGATTCGCGAACTCGGTCACACAACGTGGCAAGAATCAAGTGAGAGCCTCCCCCCGATGTGGTACACGATTTGTTTATCGCTTCTGCTGGTGGCTACTGCGGCTGCAAACGTAGCAGTAGCCAACACGCGGATCTCCAATTACGCATCAACTGTGCCACGCCACCGAGCGAGTTAACCACCGTTAACCTTTCGATTTTGCGTTGACGGCGGACGAGGCGATAGTTGATCACTGCCACCACCACCACGCCGGTTTCTTCCGTTTTGTTTCGTTTTGTCCACGGTATCGGAGAGGGGGAGAGGTCGTGATGTTGCCATATTTTTCGATTTCCTCTTCTACTTCCCACTACTTCATTGTCTCTGGGGTTGCTTTTCTTCTTTTCTTCTATTTATGGCTCGCAACGCAACACTTTATCGCGAACTCGGACCGGAGGAGAAAGAAAAGACTCGTGTCTCGCGCATGTGGCCACCATATTCCATTCCATTTCCTCGCTCGAATGTCACGGATGCGGCATCAAATAAGCGGCTGAAATGCTAGAGATGATAAGCGCGAAATGGGGCAAGTTTAGTCAAACGAGTCTGATGAGCAGCAGTAAATGGCGGCATAAAAAACATGTTTTCGGCGGCACGGGTGGCTCCGACGATTTGATAGTGAGCGATGATGGCCTTCCTGGTGGTCTAGGCGTAAGGCAAGGGGTACGCGGTTTAAAATAAAGCTGATTGATTGTTTTCTAAACTCAACTCAACTTGTTGATTGTTTGCCTCACATTAATTAAAACATAATCGAACGAAAGGCATTAACCACATTTGCAGAGTGTAATTAGATCGCCAACAACGTGTTCCAGTGAGTTAATCGGATTCCCGCGGCGCCGGAATTTATTCAATTTACCGACCCCATCCCAATCCAACGCTCTTCGCGGAATCCACCTTCCTCGAGCACCACACTAAACGCTGATCGCATTACACCACGTTACATAAAACCTGACGGCGGTCGCGAGGAAAGGAAGAGCCGACGACAACAAAAGAAACACGAAACGTGAAGGGCGCCCCGGCGGTGGCCGCGGCGTTCGGTGGAAAACACACATGGCACACGCACTCGCACGCTTGTCTCCTCCTCTCTTCGCCTTCTTCATCATCATCATCATCATTTTTTCTTCTTGATCTTCAGTTTCAGCGGTTTCTCAGAGCGAACAGCCACTACTCGATCGCGCCGCGGTTGCCATTTGTGTCAACGATCACTTCTAGATCCGAGCCGTCGGCAGCGGCAAGGTAATTTAAAGTGACTGGACACAAACCGCGCACACATACATTCGCATACACAAATTACCATAAATACACACCTTTCGAAACGTGAAAAGAGCCGCCAATAAATGAACGAGTAGACGAACTCGGCCTCAACCGAGCCGCACGTAGTATCCCCAGCGGGTAGGGGGGCACAGGGGAAGGGGTTAGAACACACAAACTGCCGTATTCGCGCGTTCGATGACACCGAAAAAAAAACCCGTCTCGGGCGCCACTCGATTCGCAGCAAAAACACGAAAATAGCTGGAACGTGTTCGCGAGTCGGGAACCGCACCGACCAAGAAGACCGCCGAGAATTGTTTATCGACCGATACGTGAAAGGTAAACCAGGAGCGATCTCCGGATACACGGCGAAACGTGACCTCCTCGATCCGTTGTTCGATGTCGTTTAAACAAAAACCGGGTGAAAAAACAACGCCATGACAGTTTTGACACATTTTGCCAGCAGCACGGCCCGTTTATATCATCTGGTTCTATAGTGGAGAAATTGAAAAATTTGCATCGTTGCGGTTTTATGAGCCAACGAAATGGTAAAGCGAAAAAAAACTAAAATTTTCCATTTAAAAAAAACACCAATAAAAAAAATCAGGCCTTGTCAACTCTCAATTACCAAATCTTACCTTGGGGTATCTTTTTTCAAGGGGCCTATTTTTATCGCTCTTCCTGTACGGTTTTTTTTATTTTGCTAGGCTTTTTATCAATTTTGTTGTTCTTATTGAATTTATGTTCAATTTGCGTGAATTGAAGTTTACGTTGTCGTTGGTTCGCGCCAACTTTCGAGTTAAAGTAAGGGAGCAGCTAAAAGCCCAATACACATCAACTCAATCACATCACACAATTTTTGAAATAATATTTTTACTGACACATCCGTTATATATGCAATAAATTATCGTTGCGCAATATATGCAATAAAACATACTGTAGAAAACCACCCCTTGCCCCTCCCCAATATCTTTATTTAGTTTTTCAGTGTTGGACCTGTGAAAAAGAGCACAAAAAGAAGTATTATACAAGAAGGAGTGTACTACCAGTTAGTTTTTACTTGAGTTTTTATAAAACGTTGCCTTTTTACGCAATCAAACGCCATCGGTATGAAAGTGACTTTTATTTCCTTAATGCACGTCACGGAAGCGAGACCCAATGGAGACCAGAAATCCCATAGTGTTTCTGCTCGCTGGGTATACGATAGCACGCACACCACTGTACCAACTCGTACGACACGGTATTGGTGTCGACAGCGTGTGGATCGCCTTACCCTATCGCCTGCTTCGACTTCTGTGCCAACAAACATTTTGAAACGGTGAACAGGCTCCCGCGAGCAAACAACACAATAAACTCTCCTCCAAACGCGCTGGCTGGACTGGTGGTGCTGCGTGATTGTAAAAAGCGAACTTCTAGCGCCTCACTGGTAAGCAAAGTGTCGTTTTCCGTTTTCTTATCTACGATACCGAGAGCTTATCTCTCGGCGGCGGCAGCGACGGCGTCGGCGAGACGGTGAAATTCTTCCAAGAATGGATCACCATCCTCCACACCTTCACGCGTTCTTCTAACATGTTCTTCTTCTTGCTCTCGTTTTTCGTTCTCGCCCCAGATACACATAAACACGGCATAGATACCAAATCCAGCATCAGCAGTGCGTTGTTGTCTTCGAATTTGCGAATTTTCGTTCTGTTCTTCGTGTGTGCCTTCGCGAGTTTTCCCTTCTACGCCCCTTGGAGTTTTGTCGAAGAGAGGGGGGAAAAGAGTTTGAAAGAGGGTACGGCAGTACGTAGCGGAAACGTAGAAAACGACGAAAAGTGAGATATTTCGAAGAGGAGGAAGGAGTGAAGGAAAGAAAAGAAAGAAAAGGGAACAGAGGAACACCTGCGCTACCACCGAGGTCCCGTGGTTCCCCCGAGAGCTGTCCGCTTGCTGGTTGTTCCCGTTTCAAGGTTCTAAGGATCCCAGGATCAACGCGGTGCTCCCGAACGTAGTGCGTGTTTGTGTGAGTGTGTAACTGGAGCTGGGCTCTGCATATTCCCGTCGTGCGTTCCATTTTGTCGCTGATGTAGGCGGAGAAAATAAGGAACCCCTGGAATATTCCCCGCAACGTTCGATAACAAGTGATAAACGGCAACGGAACGGATTCCGACCACTGGTCACTCGCGACGCAGTTTGTACAGCAAAAGAAAAAGCAGGATAAACCCGGAGCGTAGTAGGCCTTCCCGTAGGAAAGAAGCAAAGTATCCTTTGAAGCAATTGTGACGACGACGACGACGACGACGTAATTTCTTGTGCGTCTTCTTCTGGTGGTGTTCTTGTCCGTTAAAGTGTCTTTGTGTGTGCGCGCGTGTGTGTCCGTGTGTTTGTGCTCGTGTCCGTGGGAAAGAAAAGCGAAAGAAAAAGCGAAGATCGTGGTAAAAGAGAAATACGGGAAATACGCCCCGAAAAGCGTGCCCCCTGTACAGCAGGGGTTCTAAAGTGCTACCTTCGTGCGTGTTTGTGAGTGCGCATTGAATTGAACGCGTCCCAAGATTCTGATCCTTCATCCCGGATGACCTCCCCACAATCTGCCTCGGCTGCTGCCTCTGAAGCAGCGATCGGTGGCGGTGGCGGACAACAGCATCAGATGGCCGAAAACGGGACAACGACGATGCTTTCCGGCGTGCTCGAGAGTGTGTTCAACGCGGCTCGCACGGGCAATCTCGCTGCTCTAAAGGTACGTTCCCGACCGTGACTACTGGCCCAAACCATCTATTATGTAAAGCGAGTTTAATTTCCTGCGTGCACTTAGGAGTGTGTGGCAGCATATAAACCCCCGCATTTGCATCAAAACGCATCTTGCATTCTCTTCTGAATGGCATGGCATTCATTTCAAAGGGGGAAAAACATAGCGAGCGTCATCATCGCCACTGTTGACCAACCTGCGCCTCACTAGCGTACTTGGATCATGGAGTTGATTTAATAAAACCCCTCAGCATCAGCAGCAGCATCCCCGTCCGAGAGGAGGAATTCTCACGAAGGAAAGCAAAAGCGCTTGGTGGTTACGTAACCCACTGCCCACATTGCCGGCCGCTAGTCCACTAGTGCTGCTCCCTGGTGTTTCACAATTTAGCCAGTTTCGAGCGTTACAGCAGTGCCTCCCCCGCACACAGCAGCCCTTGCTTGTGGTCTCCGGTTGCTTGGACGCTCGGGAATTGTGCTGCGGTTACTGGTTCCGGATGAGGTGGCTACTACGTTTGTTTACTTTTGCTTTTCATATTTTGCATCTCTCTCTCGCTCACTCCCAAGGTGGTGCATCCCATTCGTTTCTAGTAACTTGTTTGAGGAGTTGTCCAGCAGCACTTTGGTGATCTGATAACTTGGTCTTGGGTGTCCTGTAGTCGAATGATGAGAGCATGTGGCTGCTGGGCCAAACGTAGGATATGTTGAGAAAGGTCATAACATTTATGTCATAGTAGGTCGAGGCCTACTTGGGCGGGGGATCCTTAGTGCAACTCCCTTGAAGCATTTTACGGGAATTCAAAATGTCTCTTTCAGGATTGATTATAGCCCTCTACACGTGGCCATCCAGCTGCCGCACTAGTATCTCTGTGACATCAATTCTTGTGCGCCATCGTGTGCCTCACGTGCTTCAACATCGCCGAGAAATCGGAGCTCGAGGAACAACAACGGAAAAAAGAGACGGACGGACGGACGGACGGAATCCATCCGGAATGTCGCCGGACGCTTAATCTCATTAGGCCAAAGCAAATGCTCGGTCAGGGTCATGTTTCCCCGTTCCCCGGGAGGAACTAATCGTTCCGGATTCCGGCTACAATCGTCCCCTTTGGGATGTCTTTGGGTTATCGACTGCCCATCCGAAGCGTGTCAGCTGCTGCTGCTGCGTGATTAGCTCGCAGTGTCGCAAAAGGTCGTGACCGACGCTCGCCTGCAGACAGTCACTTTTGATGGATTATCAAAAGTTTGCTTTTTCCATTTGATGACTTTTCAAAGTCAGCACTCCGACTGACAGAAGTTGCTTAATGTCCAGAACCTGACGGAGGGTTGGCGTGTACAGGTGTGTGGCTGTGTGTGCATCACGGTACACGCGGTATTTGGTCGATAAGTGGTACGAACCACCAGCCACCGCTAAGGTACTTGATTTTATTGCATTCCGCAGTCACCACCGTCACAGGGGAACAAAAAAAAAAAACGTGTCATCCTCACGTGGAAGTCCAGGATCTCCACTAACAGTGGCCCGTGGACCTTCCGGTCTAATCCCTAGCGCGGACATACTGGATGACGGTGACGGTGGTGCCCAGACCATGGCCGCATGCAATCACTGCGCTCATAATCCCTTCCGAGGGTATCGCTTGATCGCAAGACCAGGACACGTGGGCCAAGAACAGGGAAGTCACACGACGACGAGGACGAGGGACAACTTGGTGCCACCTGAAGCAATAACTCCACCATGATTTACGGTGCAGAACGTGGTTTCTCGTTCCATGGTGGCGGTGGGTTGGCTGGTTGCATTAAATCGAGTCTCTTGCAATGGACGAGCTGATAGGATTCCTACTTTTTATGCAACAATCTCCATTGGAATTCTGATATCCAGTAGCTAGTGTAGAGATAGACTTAAAAATCATTCTCGAATGTTCCATAGTTTTCCTCAGTTTTCTACCGGCAATAGTTAAATTTCCACCACACCAAATTAAATACCCCAAAAACCGGTGGGCTTCTCGCACAAAGGTCCCAGTCCGACCGGCAGCACACCGTTGGCGAAGTTTCTCTCTCCCCTACCAACCACGTGAACGCGGGCGGTGGTGCTTCGGATGCGTTTTCAAGGTCGACCGCGTCCACGACCAACGAAACGACGAATATTTATCGATGCAACAACCGACGCTACCGACCAACGCGTTCCACCGTGGCTCGCATTCGCTTTCGACCACAATTTATCGTTTGATGACTAGCACTCCAACCTGGCCAAGGGGGGGGGGGGGGGGGGGGGAACTGCTTTGGAGGCAAAAAGTGAGAGCAAACGAGCCGAATTTTCGCAATCAAACAACGAGCGGACGACGATGGGGTGTGTTGTGATGGAATGTAGAACCGAGCCATGAGGGTGACTTTATGGTGTGGTTTCGAGTACGGCCGCGGTTTGATTTCGCTTCTTTTTCTGTTTTTTTTTTTAATTTTGTTTATTGAACCATTTCTTGCGTGACGACAACCATCGAACTGGTGGGAGGTACGTGATGGTTTCAGCTCCCGTCCGTTGGAATTAGTTAGTTTTTAAAATTTCCTCAAGTTTTTCTGCACAATTTTAAAGAGTGTGATACAGATTAATCTCATCCTTTTCTTTTGTCATATGAACTCGATCGAATTAATCCACATTCTGCTCTCTTGCTCTTACTCTTGTTCTAACACTTTGGAAGCCGCTCCGCTTGTTCTGTTACGTTTTTTAAGGGGAGCCATTTTGCCGCTCTAATGGGAGGCTAATGAGCGAGTTTGCTCTTACGCGCTGCGAGCATAACGAACACGAGTCACTCTGCCACTGCCCCACCGCACGTGGTTACGTGTTTCTAGAGTGCATGGGTCTTTGATGCTCGCGATCATGTGCACGCCAGACAACGGATTGGACGCTGCCATTACCGCCCACCCCCCGGGTCTTGGAGGCTCGCCTTACAACCATCCATTGTGTTACATCAAGGCAAGATACACCAACGGGGGGGCCTGTCCTAGCCTGGCATGTCTGCCCATCGTGATGGCGCAAATTTGAAACCTCCAAACGGGTAATGAAACGATTCGAAAGCCCGAGACAGAGCGGGTGAGAGAGGGAGCGCGAGATGCACGCGTAACCCGGCATCGGTGAATGGGGTGGCGTCGTCGCGATCATTGACGATTGATGCCGATGATGATCGTCACCGAGAAATTGTCACGGAACTCTGTGGGCTGTGAGCTGTGTCTAGAGTAGAGCGCTTCCTTTTCCTTTTGCGGCTACACTTTCCATTTTTTCCATCCCATTTTGATGCCAATCGTGGAAAGTAGGGCACCGTCGAACGAAATTGTGCAACAACCTTCTCCTCCTTCTCCTTCGAGATTTTTACAGCAGATGGACAACGTTGCAATTGTCTTACATGGTAGCCGATAATTTGGAGTTATTTAACGAAGTTATTGGGCGAAGTTTGAAGGAATTCTGTGCAGAACCTTTTTGCCAATTAGTTTGTCAACCTTTTATTCATTAAATAGCACAGGAAGAGGCATAGTTTATGGCAAAATGGGTTGAAGAACAAGCAACAACATAAATACGTTCGTTCTCAAACACAAGAGCATGAGTTTCGTTTTTTTTTTAATTGAATTGCCCGCTCATGCCACTCCCAAACACCCTTTAATCAAACATTTATGCCCGGGAATCAACAAGCAATAAGCCAATTGCTAATGAAACGATTTGTCATCCGACAAGATTGGTAAATAGAATGGGTCCTTCTTTTCCGATCGATTGATTGGAAAAAAAGAATAATTTATGTTGCTACAAATCAATAATTGTGCGCACACCATCACCACGATGGTGCTGTGCTGGTCGTCTGCACAAAGCAATCGCGCTCTGTTCGCTGTTCGGTTCGGTTTTAGCGTTCCTTAGTGGATTCCATGGCGCTGGCAGTGGCTCGTGGCCGTACCACGAGCTATCGGTTCGCGACGTCAGCAACCTTTGGAGTCGAAATCGGCTCTTCAAAACCGGTTGACCTTCACGCTACGGTAAAGCAGCATAAAAAAAATAAGAGTTGGATTCTTGAACCCGATCGCCGCTCACCAACACACAAACGACTAGACGTTCGAGACATCGACTGGGGCCGCAGCTCATCCCCGTCTGGCGTCTCGTCAGTGTAACGGTCGTCGCGTCTTTCATCGCGACACCACCACCACCGGGCGGGCGGGATCTTGTCGTTTGTTTGTGTTGCTGTGTCGTCCGATTGCGCCCCGGGGGTTGTTGCTCCATCGTTTAGCGCTTCCGGATGCGCAACGTCCGTCGCCGTAAAACCGCGCCGCGGCTCCACTCTCCTTGCCACTCGTCCAGCTGTTCTCGTCTACGATCTTCGACCGAACAAAGAATGGCACGCGCTTCTGGCTTTAAGGAAGTCTGGAAAGGGCTGCTGCATAAAGCCCACGCGCTTTGTCTTCCCTTTTGCCTGGGCAACTTCTGTGGAGAGCAACATCGGCCTTCGCGCTTTCTTATCTGCCACGACGAACTGGTGACAAACGGCGGCGTCGAGGCGATTGATAACCACAAATTGATCCACCGGTACCACCGTGGTCACGGTACCAACGATACGTGATGTGCCATGTGATCAACGGCGCAAAAAGGAGAAGACGACGTCGGTCGGTCGGGTGTGCACTGACCTGAGACAAGCTTCAGGTCGCCGGAAGACTGTCCGTTGGTTGGTTTCTCTCGCTCGCTCGCTCGAGATTATCCTTGAACGGCTGAGAGCGGGATCCATATTTGGTGCGTAACGCATCCACGACGCTGTGCTTCCGGGAACGCGGCGGGGAAGCATAGATGAATGGCCGATTGACGTGTCGACAGGGAATTGATTTCCTTTTGAGGAACTCACGCGCCCATAACCAAGGGGTCCAATCATCATCATTATTGTCCAACAACCACCACCGGATCGTTGACTTGATCCTTTCAGAATTCGAATTCGGTTTTAGAAAACCGGTTTAGTAGCGTGCACATGCCGGGAGTGTTCCCTGGAGGCAACAACAACAACGGTGAAAAAAAGAGAACGAAAGAATGGCGTGACCCTTGGACAAAACTCGGGACCACCAAGAAACAGGTTTCACGGATTCCTCAGATCACGAAATGTGTAATCGAGCTTTTGAGCTTGCGAGGTTTTCGATCGTTGCTGTAAATTATGTTGGCTTGAAATGATACCGCGCTGGATAGGCACAGGTAATCATCCCCCCTCCCGGAAGAATCAAAATCAGTATCCGCGACCAAGAACCAAGGAGCGACCTGTGGCTGTGGCTTTGCCTTTTATGGGTGACAGGAGGCCATCTCGCGGACTCGGCAGCCATCTAATGAGGGTCGAAATTGTTCAAATTTACCTTCCGCATGAGCTCATCGATGAACAAACAGATTCGAGCGATTCGTTAGCTGCTGTTGCTCCTTCTGCTGGGCATTTGTCTGGTTCGTTAGTACTGGGATTTCTTTATTGTTTTGTTTTGGTTTCGCAATCCCAAATTTGGGAGCTCCAGGAAGCCAACACAAATGTGAAGAATACCGTTCTCCGATCCGATGATTAATCGGGAAAGCAAGATTGGTGTTGTGCTCTGGGTGGATAAAGTGTCACGCAGTACCCAGCAGCGAAAGGTGTCAAGTGACACGCTGTAGAGGTGTATCACGCGACTACTGGACATCGAGTTGGAGTTGCGGTTTTTTTCGTACTTTAAAACGAAGAATAATGCTTCAAATTGCGTTTTCCTCTGTTTCCTGTATCAGGAAGTTGCCTGCTCCGCTGTGAATTAATCGGGGAACAATCGAGAATCCGTCGCCTTGCTATGCCAGTCATGTCCACAAACATATTCAGCAAAGTTTCTTTTGTAAATACCAAGCCAAACTTTGAGACACGTAGCAAGAGGGAGAAGGGAAACGTATGCAGCTTGGTTTCGATATGAAAATTATGCTTTGCGTGACTTGATTTTATTCACGCAGCGGTCCGTTGTGTGTTGTATGTCTGCATGCGCAAACAATTGTAGCACCCCCGGACACCCGGACTCCAATCGATCCTTTTCCAAGAGTGTCACTACCAGGGTGGTGTGTGATGTTGTTATCAGTGATTGAGACAAATTTAGCTCCCCACATGCTCCGCTCATTAGTATCGATTCAAACACATCGCCTCCTCCTCCACTACCGTTCGCTAAGCATTTAGCTTTCCGAGAAGTTTATTAATAAATCAAACGAGGAGCCCCCTGGAACAGCCACTAAAAGCTAAAAGCAACAACCAATTCGTCAAACCAATTCACGATGCACGGACAGAGGGACAGAGGGACGCACGCACTCCTCACGCGCGTCACCAATATGGCCACCTCACCGAGAGATGTGGATGTATGTTGTGTTGCGTGTGGTTGCGTCGTTGTCCAACCAACCAACCTCCCTCCCGGGGGCCACGGCGACGCATGTTATGACGCCAGTGCACGGAGCATGAAAATAGTCTACTTTCTACGCAAACCAACCAACCGGGGGCAAGCTTGGGCCCTCCAAAAAATGTTTCAAATCATTCGGTAAGGCGTGACAACATATAAATATATATATTGTCTCGAGAGACGCCAAGGGAAGTCCGGTTGAGAGGCGAGGAGGACCCTTGCGAGGGCTTGAATCCGTCCTATCACCGAACTCACTGGCAGTGCTACGTCATTTGATCGTCATTATCTATTCTAACCTCGCTCACCTGTCACGATGCTCGTGGTGGTGATGGTGGCGTTCGAGGTGCCTTTGAGTGTGTGCTGTGTTGTATGTGCTATGTCATTTCCCAAGGGTCAGCGCACAGGTTAATGCAAAGTTGCGCACGTATTAACACACGCACGCAAACTGGCCACCGACGCTCTCTCCCCCTCGCACACCCATTGAACATGGCACAAACAACGGATAACAACCGACAGCGGACAGTTATGTGGTTGCTTTCGTCACGTCACGAGAAAACGTCAGTTAACCGACTCAAACAAAGCACAGGAGGAGTGCAGGTTGTAGTAGGGTTGGGTTGGGTTGGGTTGTGTTGGGTGGCATTGCCTTGACCTTTGGTCGAACTCGCTCACCGAGTGTCCGGGCGTTCTCTGTCCACGCCGTATTACGCCGCCATTAACAGTCCTTCCGATCCGATTGGTTCCTATTTCCGGGGTTCTAAATTTGATTGACTTTCGGTTGCTAAAGGATGGTCTGTAGTGGATCGTGGATCTGTTGCGTCTTTTTTTAAATTCTGTCGGGGTTTCCAAGAACATGGATGAGGTACATTCCTCCGTAGACTTATCCTGTGGTAACGAAATAACACAACTATACTAATCCAATACTAGCAACGGGATTACAGAGTCGGCTGAGGATGTTTAAACTGTACTGCAGTGAAAGGAGTCCTTATTTGGCATCTGATTACTTCGTTAATTCAAATACAGCTATCATATAAACGAAACGATTATCATCGATTGTTCTGCCTTTTGTCCAGACCGATATGCACCTGTGCCTAAGCGTTTTATCAAAATGTCACTAAACCGATGATTGGTATTAAATTAATTGTTCTCCTTAAAAAGCACAGCGCTATGCGATTAGTAAAAGCCACGCCAACGCCTGACACAAGTGACAAATGTTTCGATAGACTACATTTCCCCTCAAAGATGGTGGGTGTCAGAGGTTTATCGTGGTGGTGCGACAGCGAAGCTCGAACTTGAAATGTGTCAAAACACTAACACCCACATCTATCAGCCCACAGTGTGGCTGTGGCTCCAAATCGATCGGTGGCCACGTTCACCACGAAGCCATCACCACGAATCTGTTCTCTGTGGGCCAGTTTAACGGCCGATGTGCGGTTGATGTAGTTCCCCAGTTCCACCACGGAGGCTGTTCAATGTTTTCGCGATTAGCATAATCCTGCTGTAGCCGACAGCATAAAACCGTTAAAAACCGATGAAACCGGTGAAAGAACCGGTTGGTGGGTTGCTGGGTTGCTAGGCTGTGTTGCCCCTCGAGCCATTTCCACGAATTGAGGCTTATCTGGAGAATGGCCAAAAATCGCCCAAAAACATGTCCAGAGCATTTCATTGGTTTGAAGGCACAAACACGCACGCGCATATGAGATCAACATTAAAATTCAGAGATACTTAAATCTTTCGGGTTATTTTAGTCTAGAACGCGCAATTACCTCACGTCTCGATCCCATGCGGAAACACTTGTCAACCACAGCTGAGCATTAAAAGTGCGTTCACCTTTCGGTCAGTGTTCGGATGATTTTGGGTAACACATTGAGTCTGAGGCCTGGTTCGTCCATTTCAAGGCCATCCCGTTACTACATGTCATCAAGCATACGCACACGGTGGTTGGTAAACATAAGACGATCCGTCTTCTTTGTCCGTGGGTTGTCATGTTCCTCCCTCGCTCGCTCGCTCGCTCTCTCTCACACTGTGTGTGCCGCGGTTTTCGCAAGGTTAACCTTCACCTTAACTCTTTGACCGTTTTTGAGCCGAAAGAGAGAGAGAGGAGCTTCCTTGTTTAATCAGGGCGTTACGGCACGTTAGGGCACGTGGTTGTATAAACAGATGGCATTTCGGAGACCGTTTTTTTGCGTGGAAAAACCCCGGACGGAAATCTTTCTTTGCTTTTTTTCTTCGGTGCGTGGTGAGTGAAACTGTCACACGGTGATCATAAATGTGAACGATCGTCGCGTCGGTCAGAGTCTTCGTATCGGATTGTGAGAGTGGGATGTGAAGCAAACCATTTTTTCCACTTCTTTTTTCTGGCTTTTTGTTGCCGTTTCTCAGAACCACAAAATAGGTCCTTTCCCTCACGAAGAAACACCGCAAGTGCCGGCATCATCGGCATCTTGTGCTGTAAAGATGATAAAAATAAACATTTGCCGCGCGGAAGAATAAGAAACCGATGCTCTGCGGGCTGTTTGGTTGGTGCTGGCGAAGCATTTTCGTTATGCTAATAGGTGTGATTCTCTCTCTCTCTCTCGAGATCGGTAGCAGGTGTTGGAGAGACTGGCGTCAATGATCTACCGCAACCATCCACCAAACGTTGGTGGAGATTAACGGGCTCGGAGTGAAAAGGAATTTATTTTTAAAATGTTTTAACTTGAATTGAAGTTAGTTTAACTCGAATTAATTTCGTTCTTTCTCTTCTCTTTGCACAGGTATGCATCACTATCATCATCACGTTGCTAATTTGGGAAAAGTCTGATTAGAAATTGCTCCAAAATGTGTAAGTCATTTCTGATCCACCGAGTCTAGTTTGATATTGACCCCATGGTTAGTGCGCTAAAATCTCAGCATAACGTGAGCGCATGGTTAATTGCTTTACCACCACGATGCTGCGTTAAGTAACACACTACTATTACAAAGCAAAAAAGCTGTCTACCATGAAAATGCAATAGAAACAAGATCTCTTCCACGCCCAACCGTCGTCAATCACCCCGCAAGGTGAGCTGGAGCACTGAAAATCAATAATACAGCCATTCGATTGGAAAAAAAGAAGAAGGAAAACAAAACCACAATGGATAAAGAGCGGCTGGACGAGAAGAGCATCAATGGAAAAGTAGAAAGGGGGTGACCACGACCACGAAAAACGCATCCACCGGTTGCGCAACAATTACCCAACTCTCGCCACTGCCACAAAGGTGTGATCTAGCTCGAGATCCGAACGAAGTCGCGGCTTGCAGGCTCTGGTCGAGTTGGTTCAAATACTTGAACTCCCTGAGACCGCCGGTCGCCGGTCGCCGAGTAACAATTGGAGCAGGCTGTACGGATGAATACGTAACGGGAAGAAGTTTAAAATTAAATCAGCCAGAGCTCTCCAACGACGCTCCCATATGCTGTCCATAAGTGGGGCCACGACACCCGGCACCTGAGTGAGTGCTTGCGGTCAACGAAGGTTCATATTACGCATGCAAAAAAGGTTGCTGACTTCTTCGGTTGCATGATGTCGCTTACACGGAATGTTACGTTTGTGTTTTGTTAAATTTAGTCGACAAATAGGTTGTGGATTATTCTAATCATTCTTTGCAATCGGTTTGAAGGATCTCCGCAGGAAGCATTTCATTTCGGAAGGAAACTCTTTGTCAAATGAAAACTACTAAACAAGACTCTAGAAGCACATGATGAAGAATGACCTGATTTGAATGCCGTTGGCTAGTGAATGCGCGTCAAATGCCAAAAAACTAGAAACACCCCAAAACGCTTCATCGCAAATCACAATCCAATTGCATAATGGACACCGCCAACATGTCGGGCGGTATGTTAGCCGCAGCCACGTAACGCTTCACACGGTTTACCACCTCTGGCACACCGGGGCGCGGCTTTGGTAGAACATCGAAACCTGCGGCAAAATGAGCGCGTAACACAGAAATATGCATTTGGCCCAGTTCCAACACACAAATGTGCCCCTCACCAGTCCCCCGGGGTGTTCTTCAGCGTACGCAGCACCCCGCGAGTCCGAGTAGAACGTTCGATCGCATCGCCAACATTATTTGTGGGATTTCTTTTTTTTGATTCACTCTGCTCCTGTGTCACTATACGACACGTTGGGGGGAAAACCAAGAACGAGGAGAGCGATACACAATCTTCGAGCACGACGGCCATGCGGTTTCTCCATTTCCTGAAGCGTTGTCGCTGAACGGGTCGGAGTGTTTCGCTCCCATCCCGAATGTGATCTTAATTTAGAACGTATTTTTGTATTTTCATTCGCAAACCGTGGGTTTCGGGAGGGAGGAGGCTTCGGTTCGGTGGTGCTGGTGTGCGACCAGTGAGCGTGTGTCTGTCTGTCTGGTCGATTCCACGGCATATGATATGCTGTGCAATGCATGCTCGAATCACAAGATTGCTGATTGCTTGTTTGTCTAGAGTGTGCCTGTGTGCGGGTTGTGATGAGACTGTTGGCTGATGTAGATCACAGACAGGTTGGATCAGAATTTGGTGGCACATGGCACATGCCCTGTCTGAGTAAGTCCATCGTCAGAGCTCATCTTCTTCGCTAAAAAACCCTTTTCTTTCCCCACGCCACCGGCTTCAATTCTGACTCATGCACATGGACCGCAACTCTCCGGATGTGCGGTTCAACGATCTTCCTTGAACCTACAGCACTCTTCTTTTACTCTTGTTTGTCTGGTTCGCACAAGGAAAGCACTCTCAAGACGTAGTCCAAACAGACGCTTGGTGAGCTCGTACCGACGAGTCTCGGATCGTGTTGATCAAGATCATGTTCCCCACGTGCCATGCGCCTACCCGTCCGACTGATCGTGTCGTGGCCAATTGTTTCTACAACTTCAGCATCTTCAGCATCTTCGCGCAACACAATGTGTGTTGCTTGTTTGTTGGTGCCCATGGTACAAGCCCGATCATTCCTGCAGTTCTCCTGGCCCCCCTCTGCGAATTGCTGCTCGTGATCGTCACTCGTGACGAATCGCTTCGGCACGCAATTTCCGCGTTCGCACCACGGTCGGATTCTGCTGGTTCGATTCATCTGAAAGGTACTTTCTTGCGCTTGGTATGGGTCTCGACGCGATGATCATCGCAAAACCGGTTGTCGGAAGGGAGATTGTAATTTGGATGAGCCATGAGTAGTGTGCGTTGCGTTCACAATGGACGCCCAAGAGTATGGATTATCGATCATTTACGAGCGAATATTCTGCGAAAATCATTATTTAAATTGAACAATACCAATATACGTGCCATTATGATCCTACAGCATTCGCGAATGCACTCTGATGAGTCAGTTAGTTGAGGCAAATATTTTACACAAGCCGTGCTGTAACAGTTACTGCATTACATCCACCTTTAGCACTCGAGAGAGTGTTCTTACGGCATCCTAGAAGGGGTTGCTGGGAGTCCCGGCTCTAGCGGATGATGGCCGACACTAAGTGACAGCAGAAAGTACGAAGATTTGCCGGCTTTCTACGGCTGGCTGGCGAGTGTGAGTTGCGTAACTTTGCATTCGACTAGACCACAACTCGCTGGCTGGTTGGCTGGCCGCTGAACTAGTAGCACTCTGCTCTGGACTATAACGAGTACCACGACCAGCCTAACTGTGGCTGGGGTGGTAGCAAAACCATTTATTGTTGGCACTCGTTGTTAAGAAGGTGAAGTAAGACTTTGTAAAGCGGATGAATGGCGATTCGTGGTTGTGGCGGTTCGCTTACTCTGGCTCCCAAACCAATTAAACTGGCTTCACTAGGCTGCTGAAAGCTGAAAGGTGTCGGTGGAAGAGCCACTCACTTGCGCCATCCTACCCCAAATCGTGATCATGGTTGATGGAGGAAAAGGAGGAAAAGCATCGATCCAGTACTTTTCCAGTAGCTCATCTAAGATCGATTTTAGTGCTGGGATTTCGCATCACTCAAGGCGTTTAGTTTGTTTAGATAGCTCAGCTCCTCGGCAGTTACGTGATGGAAAAATGATGAAGAGTTCGAAGAGGTCTTCGGGGAGGGTAGCTGGTGCGCTTGCCTTGCAGCAATGCAGCAGCTGCTTCTGCTGGTTTTGCATTAATGGCATAACGAGGCTCATGGCGCTCTCTTGGAGCGCTGCTATTGCCACCTACCAGGGTTGCAATGTCACGGTAGGAGGATTTTGTGGCTTTCTGGGGGGACCTACAACTGTAAACTCTCCCACAACCTGCTACACCGGCCTGCCCCCATGCAATTTGCGTTTATCTAATCATCTGGGTGATAAATTAGATATCAAACTGACCAATTACGTGGCCGGCGAGACGAACAATTTACCCAAAGATGATGGCGATGCTGGCGAATGCAACATAATCTCTGTGTTTGTTTTGTCTCTCTTTACGTCATCGGTGCTGTTTAACGATCTGTTTTTCGGGTGCTACTTTCCCATCGCATCCCGAGAGGGAGCACTAGCAGACGCGCAGCATAAAATAGTTGGAATAAAATTCCTCCCACGGACACGCTTTGTCTTTCTGCCAGCGTTGCACTTTTTGTATGACTCAGCTGCGGTCTGCGGCGATGGCGGCGCACTCGAAGAACCACAAACTTGTCGTCGTCTTACCAAACATGTTCGCCAAAGGGTGCAGAACATGGATGGCGGTGAAACTCCGATTGTTTTCTTCTTTTCTCGGCTCGGCAGCATTCCATGTGCCTCGAAGTGAGTCAGTGCCCTTTTTTGCATGGCGCATACACTGTCGTCAGACAGTCTGGCGATGGTGGAGTTGTTGCTAGTGATGGTAGATCGATGCTGTGTGTGCGCACCTTTAACAAAGAGCGACAAAGTGCTCGAACCGGCGGCGTACGTACAGGCGAGTTGGATAGGTTCGTCTGTTGGTGGCCGTTGCATGGATTCGTTTTGTGTTTAAAGCTAAAGGTGAGTTGGTGCTCGCTGCAAATGGAACTGGTTGGCCAGTTGGCTCGGAGCATTAGAAAGGATTAGAGGGGGGGGGGGGTCGCGTGGTAAAATCCCTCCCCGAAATTCCCTGAGAGGGGACACGTCACAAGCAGTATAAGTAAAGGGGTGCAGCCATTTGAGTACTTATTGAACTGTTCGAGTCCAACGACCGATACAGAGAATGTCCTATGCGCCATTAATTACCTAGCATAGACACTAGGCTGATTACAATCTTGGGCACTCGAATGCTTTTGCGTCGTTTGCGGATGCAAAGCATAACAAGCAGACTGCTCTATGCACCTTTTGGCTTCAAACTCAGCCACAAACGGAACGGAACTAAGAATAGACGAGGGAGAGAGCAAAATATCCGCCAACACCGACTGACGATTGACCGATGTCCGCTCGTGCTCTGGTGTTGGTGCGACATTCGCCATGCCGTGCCAGTGAATGCGCCTGGGAAAAGTGCATGTTTATCATCCCCTCCCACTCCACTTTTTCACTGCAACAATCGGTGCTATGCTATGCTGCATGTGCTGGTACTAGGTCGTCGTTGCCTTTGGAGCAGCAGCAGCACCACCGCCGCAGTGAGGTGAAAACAGATGATTATGAGCTGAGTAACTCAACGCGCCCGGAAGTGACCTGAATCTGACGGTCTCCTCCCTTTTGCACCCTGGCCTCTGCCTCCTGTCCCCTTTCTAGCTGCATCCTACGTTCTACCCGGGGGATGAAATTAGAGCAAAAGTGGGGTCACTCTGGTTGTATGTGTGTGTGGGTTTTGTTTTTATTTTTTCCCACCACCCCGGGCCCCAGTCTTTTGTCCGCATTGTGGCCGTCCCGGTGTACACAGATGCTCTCCAATATGCCGGTGCACCGCATCACGAAATGGTTCTGGTTTTTTTTTTCGCTGCAATCTTTTCCGCTCTCGTTTGCTGGCCAGCAGCACTAGTGCCCGCGGTTTATGGTGGGATTTTGCTAGGATTTTGTTTGGATTATACGGAACTTTTACTGGACACAGGGGACATGGCTTTTCGGTGAATATATCCGCCACCGGGCTGTTTGTTTAACCGAATCGCGGTTTGTAAATAGTATTTTCTTGGAGAATTTAAAATAGATTTTTTGTAGATAGAGGAAGGTAACCGACGGGATCGAGGTTATGGTTCTAGCCGAAGCGACGGTAGTCTTTCTACAGAAATTGCACAGTAGCTGGCATTCATGTAACAAAAAAATTTGGGATTCTTATTTGGGTCTATCGAATTATTACGATAGTTTATGTAACTAAATTTGCTCCAAAGGTTGTAGAAACTCGATGATGAAGAGTAAAATTTCGATCAATTAATTTCTATCGAGCGCTCTCAGGACGTCAATCACTGAAATTGAATATCGATCCGCTTATTCAAAGTTGTTGTTCGTAACCATAACATGGCAATGGTAAGAGCTTCTGGCTTGGAAATGGAAGTGCATACGTGCGATACCTAACAGACTCTCTCTCTCTCTTGCTGGATGGTTTACCTCATAATATCCTTCTATTGATGGTTTCACTTGCAGAATGATCTTGAACGTCATGTGTTAATGAAGAAAAACTATTGCTCAAGATTTCAAAGTCAATACAGAGCCACAAAAGGGCCAGGCGAGACGGATTCAAAGTTACAAAATGATGTAAACTTATCTAAATTAAAGCAAAGTAAACAGGAAACGTTTGACATGGCTGACGACGTTGCAGCAGTTACGACGCCGGCTCGGTTCGGTTAGAAGAAAAAAAAACATCTCTAAATGATTCAAACCTTCGCGCTTCACTCCCTCACTCTCTCTTTCTTCAAACCTCTGAACCTTCTGTGTTTAAGGGTTTACTGATGTGTGCAAGGTAGCAGTGTAGCAACACTCGCGTTATTTACTGACTATAAATAAGTACCCCCGTGGCTGCAAGCCTAAACCTCGCTACCGGTACCACCGTTTACACCCTTCGAAGCCACCCTCGAAGGGGTTGTGGTTATTATTGAAAAAAAAGGGAGAGTGATGCCCAACGCGGTCGCTGACTCATGCGATTGAGGGTCGATTTCGGAACCCGTTCGAGACGATAAGAGGGTGTTCCCTGGTCTGACCTGACTGGGTCCCCCAAACGGCGAAAAAAAAAAAAACGGTCAAGTTTACACTCAAGATAAGCGCCAGCGCCGAGCGGACGGGCGTGCCCCCCATTGACATTGAACTCAATCGATCGATCGCGCGCGTCCCGGGTTTCGGTTCGGTTTTCGGCTACATAAATTAAAGTGTCGCAAAAGTGGAAGTTGCCCCTCGCCTCTTTCTGGGTGTGTATGTGTGTGTGGTTTCGTAACATTTTGGGGTTGAAGCCACCACGCTGATGGTCAAAAGCTGCGGTTCCTCCTCTCAGCCCATGACGTGACCTTCGCGTGGAGGCAAGTTGCTTGACGGGCTGGCCTGTTCCTTCCATCTTCGCCTCATCTCCAAAAGCTCTTAACAGTGCTACTCGATCGATCGATCGGTACGTGCAGGACTGCTCAAGCTTTTTGGGGTGCGGAAAGGTCAGTTAATTTGCATCCGATGCTGTGCAGGGTTCAGTCATCGCCCATTTGTTGTAGCTAAGAGGAGGGTAAGACGCACACGGATACACTCGCGCGGCCAGTGGAGAAATGTTAAAAAAACTGGCCACCTTAATTACATGTCTTGGTCGCGTTGGGAGGTTTTATGGGAAATGCAGGCCAAGGTCTTGCGTCTAAAGCGCCGAGATGCTGTACTGGTTGTCGTGGTAGAAGCCGTCGTGTCACGTGTTGAAACTCTCACCTCACTAGCGATGCGCACGACGACCCGCAACGAAGCGAACAACACTTTCGCTCTGTCTTTCGTTCGCAAACTGTCTGCGGGCTGGATTTGGAAGGGGAGAGCTGGTGGGTTGAGCTGACGCGCATCTTCAAAAACCTTTTATCGCCATTCGCCATTATTTGGCTGCTGGTGGTGGTGCGTTTCCGCGTAGTGCACGCTTCCGCTTCTTCCGCGCTAGACGGCCGCTAATGATGCTACTTTAATGCGGTTCAGCCGCCAGCGAGCGGGCCACACGAGGTCGCCGTCGGTAATGGACAGTGAAATCCGCCGTGGTGCCATCCGTCGACTTTCCATTTTGTTTCTCTATGTTTGATATGCTGTACCCCCGGGGTCTTATCAATTTTCGAACCAATCTTTTGATATGTGGCCGGATATGCACGCGATCTCTGATGGGCACCACGTGTGTGAACCCTCTGGTGGTAGCTGAAGTCATTTCGATTTCATTTCGTCTATCAACCGGAGATGATTATGCTTACGTGTGCACGGGAGGAGCGAGAGCTATACGGTGTGTGTTTGAAGAGCAGCTTTTTATCTCACAATCGTCATCGCGGTTTGACGCGCGTCATACGCAATGTGAAGCGTATTTGACGGACAACTCGTCTGTAATTGAATTATCGTGTACGGCATAGTGCGGCTTAGATAAACCGAAAATAGTGCTCTTATCACTTCTGGTTTTATATGTTCCGTGTCTTTTTGTTGTTGAAAAGAATTAGTTTCTCTAGAAAAAGTGTGGCTGGTACTTAAGAAAGACACGTCGTTCATCGAATTAATGTGAAGGACTGGGGGTGCTTGTGGTTCCAGATCTCCATCATCACCTGGCACGGCTTCTACGGCATGTTTACGGTTGCTTGCCACCGCTCAATTTGACCTCAATAACGGAACTATTCCGATGCAGGAAACAGTTCGCGAAGCATTCTAGAATGTAACGGACCACCGGACCACCGTCGTCCGTCGTCCGGGCTTTGCTTGCCTTGAGCGGCTACGATCTCCGATGGTTTATTGGAACTACGTGTTGCTCTCGCCTTCTCTCAGTCTCTATCTCTTCCTTCCTCTATAGCTTTGTATCTCTACACACCATCATTAGCTGAGGTGGCTAGCTTCTTACGGTGCGTAGTTCCTTCGAGACTCGAGGCAAGATAGCTAGCACTGGCACAAACTACATTCAACAAGCGTCTGTATCGGTAGTATCGGAACAGAGCAAGGCTCTATGATTGGCACCGGGTGGAGACAGAGACCAAAGCGGGAGCTTCCTTTAAGTGACCTTCGCGTCTGGCCGCGGTCTACCGAGGAGCCTCGGAAACGGTGCGAGAGGGGGGTTTCTTTTCGTTCTTGTGTTGGTAACAGTAACGGTACCACCGGTCTTTAAGGTGACTTTGGCTTCGAGCAAGAACCGTCTGAGATGACCAGCCACGGGGGGAAGGAAGGGGGTCGCGCAAGGAGCGTAAGTGCCACAATTAGCGAGCAAGCGACCGATGGTGGTCCATTAGTGTTGCTTCGAGAGCATTTTAACTATCTGCCCCTCGAGTAAAAAAATCCTACCAGGTTTTATGTTTTGTTAAAAAAGGCAGATTGTCTGGAGTGAAATCTTGCTGAATCAGAATTTCAAAATAAGTAATTAAATAATGCAAAGGTATACAATTCCACATGTTCAATATACACTAAGAACAAAAGTCGTTAAATTTAATTTAGGTATCACTAAAGCTACCTTCGCCTTCTATATAAAAAGTATAGAACGCGACGCTATCTCTTTGCCCCAAGAGTGTCACTAATTGATTGCCGCGCGTGGCTTAAGAGGATACCGGGCGCGCATTACTACATTGCAATTTCAAACCCAGCGTGCCACTTGGCGTCTCAATTGCAGCTCGATCCAAAACACCGATATAGAACCCACGTGTACCGACGTTGTGTTTGTTTACGTTCACTAAATTTAACACCGATCGCATCACCATCTCACCATGACTCGGGTTTATAGCTTGTGGTGATGGTGTTTTGCACACGAGGAAGCAGTGAACTGACTGACTGCAACACTGCATTTACTGCACCAGCAGCGGCAGCAGCTGAACATCATTTTGCAACTTTTGACATTGAAGCAACACCAAGGAGAAGGAGGAACAGGATGAGCAACAGAAAGGCGGAGATGCTCGATGATCGAGTGGATTGGTTCGAAGCGAAAGCGCACGATAACAGCTGTTTGTCGGTTTTCGGGGCGATCATTCAACCTTCTTCTCATCCTACTCCTCCTCGTAAACACTTCAGAGAGCATCTTTTCGCTGCAAAGGGTTGCCAACACCACATCCTATCCCCCCAAAAAGGGGTTTGGGGGCTGATGTAACACGATGCTGATGCAACCGGACGTGCTAACGAGGAAGCAAACTGCGCCAAAGAAGAAAAAAAAATCAATCTTAGAACGATAGTCGTGGAAATGGGTTTTCGCCCCGGTTTCCCCCCCCCCCCCAACATTTGCATGTGGTTTGCATCGCAACCGGAAGCCACCAAAACGGCGGCAGCGACACCCCTTTTGCCATCGATTTTCTCGATTCTGCAACAAAATGTAGGTTTCGCGCAATGGAAAGTTATGTTTCTATTTTACTTTTTATTTTCATTTTTATCGTGTTTTTCTTGTTGTTGCTGGAAACTCACAATTTTCCAGCACACTGCCCGGGGGTTTTGAGGTTTTTTTTTCGTATGTTGGAGAAGAGAGAAAAAAAGGAAAGGAAAAAAATCCCATTCCTCGACTTCGGTGACGGTGTTTGGCGAAGACTAGGTGAACTGCCATGCAACCGACCTGGTTCGATTGGAGTTCACTTCACTATCGCCTTCACCACCACCGGTTCGAAGACATGGCACTTGACAGCTGGGTTGATTGAAAAGTATGCTAACATCGCGCCCGCTTGCTAGCTAGCTTCTTCTTCCAATAATGTTGCCATGTTCTTTGTGTTTGTACTTTCATTCTCCCGGATGTTTTTGGTGTCGCAAGACACCCCGCGGATAGACGGCTCCTCTCTCTTTCCCGTCGTTGGTGACCTGATTCTCGGGAGGGGCCTGAACGGCATCCAAAGCGAGCAAGCGTGCGCGCGCGCCACGAATTGGCACTCGATCGAAAATTGAAACTGTGAGTGTCCTGTCCGCGCGCGCTCGGTGGAACGGTGCCAAGTTTAATTCATCATCGAAAAAGGGGGTTGCCGGTTGCTGTTTCGCTGGCCCGCAAAACGCATTAGCGACGCCATTGCATTAGCACCGAATAAACAACAAAGAAAATCTCCAAAAAACCAAGTCGCGCTTTTCTTTTCTGCTTGCTTTTCAAACCCAATTTGCCCAAGTGGCACTTGATGCGTGTGCGTTGAACAAACGTCGTTGGACGCAAATTCGATCCACTAATTCGAATTGATCGCTTACCCGATCCGTGTGTCGTGGTATGTGCGCGTATTATGCTTAATTGGTGTGACGATTTTCAACACTCAATAGCTTCGACGACGACAATGGGGACGGAAATTGCATCTATCCTTCCCTTGATTCTACTTCTACAGACCAGACGTCCAAAGGCCTGTCGCAACATCGAATCCACACGAAGGTTTTGTTGCATAAACTTTGCGCGAACCGAAAGCCGGTGCCGGGGAATCGCATAAAAGAGGTCAGCATGCGGCCAAGCTGGGTGCAGCGCATTGGATCTTTTTGAAGATCAATTATGTGGCGAAACGGAGAAGGGTGCCCGATGATTGGTTCCAATCGGTTTTCTGTGACGAAAGCGATTCGCTCCGGACCCGGCTGGATGGATGTTCTCTTGCGGCGGCGTGGTAAATCAATTTGTAGCAGCGCCAAGGGAACTCCACGAGTTGAGAAAACACGATCTGTTTTTTTTTTGGAAGTCAAATATTGGCACTCAGCGCTCAGCATGGGCAGCAATTTCCGAAATTCAAATGATACAGATAATAATCGTTTTTTTTTTTGGATTTGGAAAGAAGCACCAAACGTGTTCGTGTCTTGGGGAGACTGACTAGCCAGCCAGCCAGCCAGCCTCTCCATAACGAACTGCTGCTGCTGCATGCTTCCTGATCGGATTTATCTCTTCCGAGCTCAGGTGTTGAATTTCAACTCGGCTCCTCGGTTCCTTGTAGCGACGGATTTCCACGGTGTGGAGAAAGAAAATCCACTCACCACCGGATGCAAATTGCCCCCCCAGGGGGCCCCTCCGGCGGCTACACTCTACGGTGCCGACCGAATGCCGGAAGCAAACTTCAAGATGCTGTTTCTCAAGAGGGAAAATGGCGTTGCAGCTCTCCTGCAGTGTGCGTGTGCGTTCATGCCAGCCAAGGCAAGACGTATGTAGAGTAGCTTCCGGCCAACCCAACGGCAACACGAAGCGATAAAAGCAGCGGAACCAAGGATTGGGGTGCGCATGACACGCAGAAGCGAAGTGAGACGTGGCTGCGCGTACGTTCCGGAGACAGAAAATGGTGTTTAAAGATGAAAACATAAAACATGGTTGGGTTGGGTTGGGTTGGGGGCCAGACCAGACATCTCAATTACGAACCACCAGCAAACGTTCCGCCGTTCGTGCTGTGGCATTAGTGGCATGGTGCGTCTCTTTTAGCTTAGATCACACGGTCTCGCTAGATAAGAGCAGACGCAGACGGGGGACTACGAAATAAAGGGTTTTTGGTCCACATTTACGCGAGAGGGGTTTGGACACGACCTCGTCACCAACTTTGACCAGAGCAATCGTTTGGCCGGACGGATGCAGGAGGCACTTACGCCCATGGCGCCCATACATGCTCTGTAGGAGTTTTGGTTCACTTTCCGGGTGGCCAGCCAACCATTAGACAAGCAGGAGTGCTCCCTCTCACCAGTGGTGTCATCTGCGAGTACTGTGTAATGTGCTCGTATGCGGTGCTGCTGGGTGTTCGAGCTTTGCTTGCCGATTCGATGGCGTAATCTTGGCGCTATAGGCGGTTATGCCTCCCTCTCGCCCCTTCCCTCATTTGCTGCCTCACTTGTCTTGGGCCGGGGTGTTAAATGGTTTTGCAAATGGTGCAATAATTAGTTTGCCAAACTATTCAGCAGCAATTAAAGGAGTTTTCAGAGAGAGAGAGAGAGGGAGGTAGGGGCCACAGCTAATGGCGCGCAAACGTTCGCGTTGTTAGAGCATTCTGTATGGTAGGGGATTTTTCTTCGGAGATTAGTTGCCAAACTCGATTTTCGGCTCGGCGGTTTCGGCTGATCATTTAATTTTAATTATTGCTGTGATCTTTGTATTAAACTTTTATAAAAAGCAATCAGGATATGGTCTCATTTGAGCTTTAGTAACAAACCAATCGATGCAAATGGCACATTATTTGTATTTGACATGTTATTATCGCGTTCTATTAACCGCTGTGTTAATCACTTTCGTTGTTTACTCTTTCTCTCCGTAGGTATGACCCGATCCACGTGCATCTGTCTTCTTCTCATGGTTGGCGTAACACTATCAACACTTTTGCCGAGCTCCTCCGGTGTTGATAGAAAGTGAAAGGAGAGAAGGGTTTCATTTGTATTTATTTTGTAACGTCAGCACACTTCTTGTCTAAGCATAGCTCTTCTTCACTCTGCAAAACAGGGCTACCACATCGGATGGCATCGGAACAGCAGTTCCTTGTTGGCTTCTCTCGCTCTCTCTCTCCTTCTCTCTGTCTGTTTGCATCAACCCTGCCGCGAAAGTGCATCTTTGCTCGGCTGCATACAGTTCCAACTGTTCGTTTCGCATTTTATTTGCATCTCTCTGCACGATGCACGATGACAAATGGTGAAGTCGACGGTTCCGTGCTGCATGCAACAAGTGCGAGACAGTCATCATCTGGAAAACTTGTTTAGCTTGAAAACAAAAACGCACACTGTCTGTCTGTGTTTTTGTACTCCTCAGCGGGCGTGCTGAGCTGGAAGGAAACTTCTCGATGCCGCCTCATGAATTGCTATGAATTTTCATGAGCAATGAATCATAATCATTCAGATGAGAAACGGATGCATTAGGCGATAGGCTGAGACGGGCTGAGAGAAGTTTTGCGAAGAGAGAACATGATCATGCTGTAGCTGTGATGCTGGATTAGGATGGTGTATTGTGTGGCAAAATGTGGCGTTCGCAGAATATAAATTTATCGGGCAAATATTCATTACTACAAACGTTCAACCTGCATTGCAATCACTGTTTATTGCCTTTCACTACCCTGTGTTTCCGTTTTGGAAAGGTTTATTTTTGTGCCCGGACGACCAGCATCGTCGAATGCATTAGTCGAGACACACAGATGCCGGCTTCATTTTTCAGCACCCAAATATGTGCTGGTTTTCCTTTTCTTTTGACCCACTTTTGTGAGCGCTGCTGTTCGTTGATGAAAATGATCATTAGCAGCAGCTCAGACCAGTGTCACTAATACACAGGCGTCGGTGGTCTTACATTATAGCCCTCTGGTTGGCTCATTAAATTGCTTAAGTAACTTGGCATGTTTTTTTTCATAAAACATGGTTTTTATAAAGTTCAAAACGGGAAACAAATTTGGCTGCAAAAAATATTAACTCGTGACAAATGTTCGAGACAAGATTAGATTATACAAATATCATTAAAAATATTATTAATATTATACACAGTAATTATTATTAGTCTTAGAAACAGTTGATTTGACAATTATTATAAAAATATGTTTTTACATGCAATACGTATCTTGCACAAAGGAGCATTGATCTTTAAAGTGTAGTTTGATGGCCGAGTGAACCCACATGTTCTGCAAGACGCTTGTTTCAATGACCATCATACCCAAAACCGATGCTGAAATGTGATCTTCGTCCTCAGCTCGAGAAGCGCAGAACTTAGGGGCCAAATGTGTCCAACACAAAGACACTTGACACCTCGGTATCTGCCTAGCATGAGAACCGAGGAAGCGAGCACACACGTTAAAACGATATGAACTTTATGAAGGCCGAGATGTCTTACATTGTTAGTTCAGCGAACGATTTATCGTCATTCCATGGTCTCTAAGCGGTATCTTGACACGCAATCAATGCCATCCACTAACGGTATCTGTGGAAGAAAGATGAAATTAACGTTGCCCTCCAGCCATTCTTAATAGTGTTTGCTATTGAATCTCATGAATCACTAGCAGCATCTCCTGTTCAATCCTGTTCAATTGATCCTCCCCAGAGTGCCAGTGCCTTTTTGTGGTCGTCTTGGTAGACCAATTGCTGGAACTCTCTCTCGCTCTCTCGCTCTCCCTCTCACCATTGCTCGTGTCTAAGCCCCAGCGGCTCTGACACCGAGTCTGTGACTGTGTATAATTGAAGGACAAATTATCATCCGGAGCACGGGCACAAGAGCTCGTACGACATGGCCAGAATAACGTCTGCGGATCGCGCAAATGGAAAGCAAACAGAACGCAAACCATGCCCGCGGGAGACACCCGACGACGACGCCGACGCCGACGAGTGCCGACTAGATTGGGATGACTCTGGAGAGCATCTCCAACGGTACAGTTGACAATCTATTCCGACGGAACCGTTTTCTCCGTCGAGAATGAATTTAATTGGCATCACTTAACTGCAGTATGTGGTGTGGCGCGTTGTGTCGCGGCTCTCGGAATAGCGTACTGGCATCACGCGGAGGTCATCATCCTTCGGATGCTAGAAATGATTGATGGTGGTGTCGCCAGGCGTGTAGTTTATTTCCGCATAAAGGGCTAAGTTTAGTTTAGACGTGGTACATTTTACACAGCTAAAAGGTGTCCAGTATGCAAATCTTCTTAAGTATTCTAAAGATGTTTTTTTTCATAATGATTGTTTGATCTACCTCATAAACCTGTTTGGCATTATTTCTTATCGATGTTCGATGAAATTCTGCACATATTTTTGCTGTAAATCTTCGTAATATTTTGCTTCTCTCTTTGCGTCAAAAGAACATACGGATGCGATTCATTTCCTGCTGTTCGCGAGAAGCGTAGATCACATTGTGGCAGCTTAAAATAGAACGCAACGGGTGATGCGCCGGTTTTCCCATTTCCTCATGCTCTACGATGTTCTATAGCTGAGAGAAAGACGAAGTTAAGGTGTATTGCCGTTTGTGCCTTGCACCTATCTTGTACTGAATCTTCATTTTTTCCTAGAAGAAACATCGCGACCCTGGAGATGCTTCCTTGTTTACAGCAAGTTAGTGTCTAGTACCAGGTGCAGTTATAATCGAACGACGTTCACAAGAAAGATGGCAGTAATTTTCAAACAATTTGTTAAGATTACGCTACGCCTAGCCGTTAGCTGGTACGAGGAATGATTTTAAAAAGTTCCTAAAAAGTCTAATGGCCGTCACCAGTAAACTGGGGTCTCCAGCGTTTCCCACCTCGTTAGACACCAGTACGCTGTCGTCCGGTACCGGTATTCCGTTGATGAGGTACGTGTTGAGGGTGAGATTGGTGATGTTTGCCGGCAGGCGAACCGTGTGTTCACCGATGGAAATGTAGGAACCACCAGTATCAGCTTCTGCACCACCACCACCACCACCACCACTACCATCGAGGTCATTAAGGTCGAGAATCGTGTTAGCAACCGAACGGCGCTGCCGGTTCACGTTGATCTGCACGTTCGTTATGTTGGTACCGTAATCATCGAGCCCGGTCGAGGTATTGACGCGATTACCGATCGCTACCGAAACATTCGAAGAGTTCGATGCACCGTTGGCGGTGGAGGAGGAGCTGGTGGTGCCGGAAGTGCTCGATGTGCTCGTCGGGAAGTTGGGGAAGCTCCAGGGCAGAAACCAAAATATCGGGGCCGCCAGCAACGGTTGTGTCTATTTCGATGCAGATAGGAGATAAAATGTGTTATTAAAGTAGCTTCAGGTTACACTGGAACCAAATCCCACGCCCTTTTTCCTTACCAGCAGTGCGGCCGACAGCAGATGCACCAAGATCTGTAAGGAACGCATTGCAACAAACGAATGGATCGTACTTTGACAAGAGGCAGGCTGTTTTATATTGCTCTACTTTCGAGGTTTCTGCTCCCCGCGATCTTGTGATGCAACTTCCAAATATTTGTTCTAGATGATGGTTAGACAAACAGCAACCTTTGAATTCATCTACATAACTGTTGGCTTCAAACAAGACGCACCTGACTTCGTAGCTGCCAGGGAAACCGAGGAACGGCCTAAAATTAGTTTTCTTTGCGTCACCGAGGTAGTGTCGATGCTGAATTTTAAATCATTATTTGTTTTGTGCTAATTAATTCAAATATCGATCGATTGAGCGAAGGTCACAAGTTCCTGTTGAAGGTTTACATACTATGGACAAGTTATGAGTTGAAATTAAGAAAACAATACATTCCTTTATTTGCATTCGTAAGAACGAAACGTCAAATAATCCATATATTATGCAAAGGACATGCATTGCAAATCACTCGAAAACAGTTTACCTAAACACCCACCCTGTTACTAACCTGGATTTCGTTATTTCCATCACTTTTTCATTGACGTTTACTTTATAAAAAAGCTGCTACATTGCGAACCCGAATGGCAGACGCTTGGTTGCACTTGCCAAACACTTACCGAGACGCCCTTCTCCACGCTGTCGATGACATAATTCGATCAGCCAGCGACAGACCGTTCACGTTCGCGTGAACATAAACCTCCCACAACATCGACATTAAACACCGGCCCCGCCAGCCTGCCTGGCTTGGTTTTTCTTGGTCCACCGTTGGTCCCAGCAGTGTGCCACGGTTAGGAGGCCACTGGAACACCCCACCTGGGTCCACTTCGTGGGAGACTCGCATTGGCCGACAGTGATCGAGAAGACGTCCCGTCCCCTAGTGGAGCGGTTTGGGGCCCCGGTGTTTTTTTCTTTTTGTTTTTCGCGTGCTCCAGCTATGACCATTGCGCACCGCGACCATTCGTTACGGTACGCGTCTGATGCAACGGTTTTGGCCTGCTACCCTTGGTTGGCCGGCGGTCGATTGCAGTTTGCAAACTGCGCGCGGTCTGCTCGCGGAGAAAGCGAACCGCTAGGCGGCGGCGATAGCGTCGGCTACGTTTAGTTACGGCAGCCAGCCATTTATAACCTGTGACGACGGTGCGCGTAATTCGCAAATCGCGCTTTTATGTCAGCAATTGTGACGATCACGCGGCCTCGATGCTAGTAAGCGCATGATGATTCGTGGAGGTTGAGCTTGAGTGGAGGAAGAGATAACGAAAGAGTGCTTGGCTTAGCTGCAGTCGTTTTCATCGTCGTTTTGGTCGTGGTCGTGTCTGCATAGCCGGCCTGGCAACGCTGTGGCAATCAAGAGCGTCCTCCGGCGGCGTTATGGAACAATATTGGGCACCAACCGATCGAGACTATGATCTTGGGCTGGTGGTAACGCGTTTTATGAACCGTTAAGTCTGCTACAAATGACTGTGTTGGGCTCGAGCGCCGATGGTGTTTCCGGTCTGGAGAACTGATCGGTTACGAGGAAAATTGTGATTAAGCAAACATCCATCCCATCGATGGTTTTAATGACGCTCAGAGATGGTTTTTATTTTGAAGGGTTTAGATGTAATATTGGACAACATTTTTTAGTTATTTGTTTCATTTAGTACCTAGAACGTGGCTCTATAAAACTCTTTCCACAAAGAAAACACTCCGTGAGTCATGTGCTCATGGAAGGCAGTCACAAACCAGACATCTACCCGGGAAGGTCTTCCCTAAGTCCGTACGTCTTTCCGGAGAGGAATAGGATTTATTGGTCTTTGTTGATCAATTTCGCTCACCGGTCCTTGGTCCGGTAAACAGCTTAACAGATAGAACGTCCATCATGCTTACATGGTCTCACGTAGATTAGCTGCAGAAACGGTTGGAATGCTTTGTTCGCGCATTGGATAAATCGTTGCGCGCCTATTTACAACGGCATCGACAACAACAACAGCAACGCCAGCCCATATCGTCTCCCAGAGGTGGTGGTTCCAAGCGATCACTGAGCGAACCCCATATTTGGCGAGCAACACGACTTCCCGGTTCTACGACGTGTCGACGACGCAGGCGAAAACAACAACGGTCACGGATGATCTCCATCGAGTGGCCTGTGCTGTGAGCTTGACTTGATGTCAATTGCAACGCGCCTGGAGGGGGGGCAGACATATTTGTGAAGGCCCCCCCCACTGGGGTGAACCAAAGCCATTTGCATCTAGCAATGCATGCTTAACCCCCCCCACCCACCGGGGGTAGGTGGTCATTGAATGTGGCGTCGTGGTTGTCGTGGTGTGCATCGAATGGTTTTATGGTAATCGCATGATACCACCATCGGCAGTTACAGCAATGGAACCAGCGTGATACGTCGACCAGGCGTCGATCACCACTGATCGTGCTGAATGCAGCGACGTGCGATAACAATTCGATCGATCGATGAATAGTAGATACTGGTGTAACGAGCAGCCATTGCGCAGAGCTGCTGCATTTCACTACACACGATCGTCATCCTTTGCAATATTTTCAATATTTTTCAGCTCTCTTCGAATGCACTTCTAGCCTTATTGAATATTTAAAGACACAAGAAGCACCACTCAAGTAATGAAAACAGCTGTAGTGTCCTTCCATCTGCAACGAAACCATTTACAAAATGCCGGAAGGATGCGAATGGCTAATTTACGATCCTCGAAGTAGACCTTAATTGAATTGGGCGCACAACAACACAGCAGCCTTCCTCTTCCGACATGCAATTCGGGTCAGTCGCCACTTTTAATGCACTTTGTTCTCGTCCGAGCGAAAGTCCTTGACAATGATCTGCTTTCCTTTTGCTGTGCACTGTACATGCATTTGCGTAAGACCATCAACGCTGAGGTGGTGGTTGTGATGCTGCTGCTGCTGCTGGTTACACTGATTGCTACCGGACGGGCGACAGCTTCTTCCTCCGTCAGCCTTCACCACTGCTGCGTCGTCGTCGTCGTCCGGCCCCATTAAGCATTCGGAGTATCGTGTTACCACGACGTTGCCACGGAACGAATGGACCACGGCATGATTTACAAATCTACTTAAGTGCTCGTGCGACGTAAATCAAGTCCACTGGGGCGGTAGCCGCTTAGTTTCTTTAATTAGGTCCTTTGATATCCTTTTTTCACGCTCGAGAAGATCGCTCTGTGGCCGACCGGCCGGTCCGGTAACGCAGTGATAGACGGGTCCGGTGGTTCGGTGTAAATGATTCACAACGAACCTCTTCCTGACCTTTCCCCCACCGGTTGGGCTTAATGCAAATTCATCTACGCGAGAGGATTGTACGTCATCGCAATGGTGTTGTGTGGTGTGACTCGGGAAGTAGTATCGATTGGTTATGAATAGTATTGTTAATGTGTTTCTGTGACGGCTACATGGTCGTATCATACGGAGCAGCATTAGTTAGATTGGGGGAGGTACCACTACAAATTTGTTAATACATGAGAGAAGGTAGGTTACCTTCCTATCGTCCATTTTTTGTTAGAAATTTATGATAGAAATTCAACTTGCTGTATCTATTACTAGTAGACCAAAAGTTATTACACTTAATGCCTTATGCTCCAAGCTCAATGAAAATCATTAATATTATTAATTGGATTTCGCATGCAATCGAACGCGTTCTTGCCATCAAATTATATTACCAGGCGTATTTATGACCCAACCTACCCAAGGTCCTGTACCGATAATTTAAGTAGGCTAAGGGAAAAGGTTTTAGTTTGATATTTAATTTGTAATTTTCAAATGGAAAACTGTACACCTTCTCGGGCACTTATGAATGTTTTATTTCTTTCTTTTAAGAATATGGCTGTATAATTATGAGCCTTTTCAATCGTGTATGCAACATTAAATAATTGAATTATTTTGCGGCGTAATCCTATTTATGTTTGACCTTCAAAGACGTTTGTCATGCGTCACTCCGTCCGTATCAAGGAGTTTGGCAAACACAGTGTAGTTAATGTTTAGAAAAGTGGAACGATGTTATGCACGCAGTTGCGGTAACTGAAAAGATCATCATTCAGTGGTTATACAAAACTGTTTTCTATTCTTTTTTATTATCGTTATGGCAAATTCATTCGCATCGATCTTGTAACCGTAATTTTCTAGATTGTTACGATACGCTTGACAACCCTCGTAACCGATTTGGAACTTGGAACCATAATTCCGTTCCCGGTTGGGGATCATAATCGGACGAGCCAGTTACGAGCACAAGAACAGCTACTCCCGTTCGGTGGTGACCCTGAATTACCAGAACGCAAATCCGTTGCCTCCGAGTGTATTAGCATCTTATTAACCTACAACCCGAAACCCTGACCTATTCACGTGGCTACAGCGCGCGCGTCTCGGAGAAAGTTCTACCGAGCAGAATTGGACAGCATGAGGGGAGGGTCAGGAGGCCGCACACAATCACATCCGCCGTGTTTAGTCGCGAAAGTCACGACCCACGTTTTTGGGGTCGGAATCCTAATGAACTGGGTTACGTGCCACGTTGACTGGTCGATGATGGACGTGATAGACCTCACAACTGAGCAACCGAGAAACAGCAAGAAGGAACGCTGCTTAGAACGGGACTGCTCGATTCGATCGATCCACACCTTGACCCAGTTCCCAGAGGAGCAAGCTTGCCATTTTCACTTCATGGTCAAATCGCCACAAACAATTCTAGACGATTCTAGACAAATCTACAGATTTTAGTGACGTTTTTCCCGCCGGTGCCGAGATATGGCTAGCCGAGGATGTCACGCCACACAGATGTATGTTTCGCATGACCTAGTCCCGGACGCATTGTTTAGGTATTGTACCACGGGTGTGCCAGTTACAGTCTATCTCCACCACTACCACCGCATTCGACCAGCGGTGACGACTAAGGCACCGTTTCTAGAAAGGCCAGGTTATCGGACAAGACTGATCCACATCAGCTGATGTAATATTGCATTGACTCAGCGCCATCGTCGGTGTCGGTGGCGAGTTCGGTCTTGCGGTATCTCTTCTTCAATCCCATCACTTACACGCTATGTGATAAGCGCCTGCTGCTTATCAGCTATTGACTTTGTTGTGAGATTGTTTCTAATACGGCGTGTGGGCTGATGAGCCGTCGGTTCGATGCACTGCAACCCAGCTTTAGACTTCTCTAATCTCTCGCTTGCTGCTGTTATTATTGCATTCAGTATTGCTCTGTAGTGGTTTGCATTGTCAACACCACGCCACGGACCGCTGTATGCTGCGGTTCAAGGTTTGCTGCCAAGATTCTTTGATGTTCATCTTTGCACCGGAAGGAGCCGAATGGACTCCGGAATCGTCTATAAACCACGACAGAAGTATGATAAGGCATGGACACGATGATGTACATAACCGTGCGATTATACAACACTTTTTATTGATTTCTCCAGAAAGTTGTTTGAAGTCTGCACACTTCAAACATCGAGAGCTAGCGAAGCCATCGGAAAGCATCCCCATGATCATTTCGTGATGAGCATTCCGATTAGATAAAGCCGGTCGGTCGTGGGCGGTGAGTATGTTTTTGCTTCGTGATGGTCTCATGGTGGTTGCTCTCCGTTCGAAATGATAAGCCAGCTGCAAACACAACATCCCGCCCTACCTAGGTGGAGGAACTGATAGCATGGACCGTGTGCTCTTTCGGGTTACTCATCTCTCGCATTGCCGCGTGTGGGTGTTTGTGTGCCGCGTTCCATGGGTTGGGCGACCTAGATTTACCGGCGTCGCTGATGGTTTGTGTATTTTTGTCAACCTTATTCTGTTGTGGGTGCACTGTATTCGCGAACCGTCGCCATAGATTCGCCATGCATCGATGCTCTACTTCTTTCCCCGCCGCGTGGTACAAGGTATTGATGTTTCCTGATCGATGGATCGCCGTTTTTTGCAACTGGTGCGCTCATGACCCGATTCACTGGGCGGGGTTGTATTGATGGGTTCAGTATTGATGATGTGATTCGCATGGAACTACCCACCACGGGCGAGCGGACTGGGAAAATTGTTTACGCCGCATTGTTTGTTGGCGAATATGCAACGACAGCCATGGCTCAATTGCATTGTTGAATCGCTTACAATGCATCTGGATCACCTTTTTGGGCTTTTGGTGGGTTTTGATCGCTGGATTCGCTGAACTGCACTCCGAAATTGTATTCATTGGATTTTTGGTTTTTACAGCTACATGTTTGAACACTGAGTGATGTCCACCAAAGTAGGTATCAAATACAAGAAAATGAAGGATACTATTGAAGAAAAAATACACTAGAGAGAGAAAAGTAGTCGTATTTTGCGCGTTTGCGCCCGTTTGTTGACCAAAACCTGTCAGAATAATGGGATCAGCAAACGAATGGCCACAACACAAATCCTTGACATTAATGGTAGAAATTATCGGATCATCCTATGGTCTCTTTCCGCTTTCCGCAACGGAAAACACCTGCTTTTTGTTGCTCGACTTCGAATGCACAATTTCAATCACAAGTACACGGTACAAAAGGGAATCGAATTGGAACGGAAAAGGGTACCAACAGCTGCAACGCCATGAGAGTGAGCATTCTTCTTTATTCGCGACACGCGAAGGTGAGTGTCTATACCTTCTGATACGTATTTTATCAAAACATTAACGACATTCCCTTGTTGACTGGCAGCTGCGTACGTTGTTTGTTGATCAGAAAGACATCTTCAACTACCCGTGTCACGAATGTCTTCCTGCAGTTGGTACAGATGCCTGATGTGATGTCGCATCTTCAAATTTCCTTTGTAATGCGACCGATGTCTACCAACGGCACGCGACCGCGTATTTCCGCGACTAAACTCCATGCATTCCTATTCTCTGCAATGCGCTTACCGTAAACCGGCACAAACAACAAACACACGGGGCTCCGTTGGTGTCAGGGTCTTGGCAAGCTCTTACGCCACCATAAGCCCTTTTTCGGCAAACTAGGCTCCGGCCTAAGACGGCGGTTAGCAAAGCTGGCGGTAAATAAAACAAGAACGAGTGACACTGATATGTGTGTGACATTACAGGCGTTGCCTTTATGCGAGCATAAAGCCACAACACGATCAACCGTTTCGCGTGGTTCACGGGATTTCCTTCGGGGCAGAAAGGTGAAGTTCATGGAGACTTCTACGCACGGTGGCGAGTGACGCACCAAGAATCAGGTTGCCTTATACAGCATCCAGCCTAACCGAGTCAGCTGAGCCGAGTGGTGACGAATTGCCGTTTTCCCAGCCGTTCGTTCCGAGGCGATGAGGTTGTTGAACTTGACTTGGCGAGTAAGTAAGTTCTGGAAAATTCTCACAAAAGATACAAAGAAAAGTGCGATGGAATAAAGAAAGCACGTTTAATGATGTCATTGGAAGTTTTGTGTGCTATTACTGTGGCCTTTCCGATATCTCACGGTCGTCCCTTGTGTTCATCAAAGGATTTCTATAAATTCTTATAAAGAACGTCCACTCAAACAAGGCAGCTTTGATCTTGCACAAGCGAACGCATCCTTGCCAATCTCTTTCGACGAATACTCACGTCCTCGCGATTGCTCTACTCGTCCGCAAGTCCATTAAATCGTTCCAGTCTCCGCCATCGCGCTGTGTTATTGAACCCTGGCGACCCCTTCACCTCCATCCATCGCATGATGCACGGCCAAATTGGCATGGCACGTGGAGAGAAGGGTCTACGCCGTTGCACAAAGTGCACGGTTGGTGACTGCGGTAATCATAAAGCAACGCAAATTGAAAATAAAATCCATGAACCGAAGGTGCACACACGCGCACTACCCCACCACTACCATGAGGACCGGGGGAGAGCTGGACGATCGTCCGCCAGTCTAGTCTTTATGTTGGCTTGTAGCTGGTTGGGCACACACAAAGACCAGAGGGACCCACTGCTGCTGGCGCTGACACTGGAACTCAAAATTTCAACATTTGTCATGTCTTAGGGGGCTTAACTAACCGTGTAAAGTGAGTCCGTCCGTTCGTTCGTCCGTCCAAGTAACGACTTCTTCAGACAAAGGAGATCAACCAGAAGAAGACAGTGACGCGCAGTGTAGAAAAAACAGTAGAGGACATTGACTTTGGGTATGGTGGTGGTACACTCGCAATGTTGTTATGTTCTACTCGTATTTCTGTCTCTTCTGCTGCTGCTGCTGCTGTGAGCGTTCGTGGCGACGTGGGGACAATGGAAATCCACCGTTGGCGGCTAAGATTGGTACGGATGGGATGCACCACATCCGACCCACACAGCTGGCCGAACGTCTTTGCGAGACGATGATGGAACTGGAACTTGTTTTGTCCAAGGCCAACCACGCATAAAACATGGCACGGCATGCGGTGTGGCTGCAGGCAATGCTAAACTTGGCTTGGGAGTTCTCCATGCTCCATTGGTTGGACGATTCGTAACTTCTGCAGCATTGCAGCGTTGGCACTGCAATTTAGAATGCATCTCTCAGTTCGCTCCTTATCGGGCATCGGGAGGAAGAAGAAGAAATAAGATTATTGTGGCAATCTCCGTTCGCAAAAGCACCGCAAATCATACTCACCGAAAGAGAATGTTGCCGTCTGGACTTTGGAAGGGGTTCTTGAGTACTTGGGTTCGTTACAAAGGTCACGGTACAGCAAATTAGACAAAGAAACGAAGTCGGCGTGGTGGAGTAGAACACTTCACAGCCACTTCTCCTGGCATCCTGCCATGGTGACAGAAGTCTATTGCTACATCGTGCGCTTGCACTTCTTATCCCGTTGGAAGCTATCCGTTGAATGGTACAGGTCCACGACGCTGCGCCCAACGTGTACAATGGAAGAACGGGCCCGAGCCACGAGTGCAATGCCTCATTTGCTGGTTAATTGCATTGACATATTCATCTCACCATCCTCTGCCGCGGCTGCTCTGGAAAAGCTGGAGCACCAGCATGTGAGACGTCACTCCGCTGTCATCAGTCCGAGGCGGCACTTCCACTTGAGCATCTACCATTCCAGAACGGGTTTGTGATGTCGTCGGGATCATCGGGCGCGGGGTTACGCGATTGCCAGCGAAAGGATGACGGCGTTCCGGTGGCTGAGATTTACAGGCGGGGCGCTGAGAAAGAGGCACAGATGCGCATATAATAAAGAAGGAAAGCAAACGAATAGAGAACGGGGACACATAAAGCTCACCAAGAAACAAAGCTCGATCCCGGGCACCAGCTGTTGACATGTTGTATTTGTAAAAAAGAAGAAGAGGAACCACGTAGTGCAATCACTGCTTCACCGCGCGCGCGTCCTGTCCTGTCTGGCTACAACCGTGCTATGTGTGCCGGATTCGTGGAAATGTTGATTACACTTTGTCTGGGACAGGTTCCAGCTGGTTTTTACCATCGGGAATGAGGAAAGTAGTGGTGGGGGAGGGGCTCGGTTGTCATCGTGACAAGATAAGGATGTCAACATATGATTAGCTTGCTAGCTGGTTGGGTGCAGGCGATCGAACTTTTTGTTGCTATAATTGCGAGCATTATGGGCCATTGGCTTTATGGCGCTTATCTGGAGTGTTTTTTTTTGTTTTTGCGCAACACTCGTGTTGTTTATTAAAATCAGCTGTTGAGCAGTGGTTTCAGTAGGTCCTCTTTTTAGTATTCGAGCTTCATAGCTTGTTGTATAATAGAAAAGCACCCATAATTAAAAAGAAATGCACCTTTATTTATAATTGAAACCAACTCTCTAGCGGGGCCGGCTCGAAATAGCCATTTAGCGATAACACCCCCGAAACGTACAGGTGTTTGCGAAAGTAATCGTGTTCGCGTTATCTAGGGTGTTGAAATGACTTCATGCCGTCGGCGGCGTGTACATGCTAAAAAACCAAAAATAAAAAAAAACATCCGACAAATACGTACGTAATCGTCTGACACAATGAACAGCAAAAGAGGAGGGGAAGGTGCGATATAAGTTGTGGAAGAAAGAGGCCTTTATTTTACGAAAATTCATCAAACGGGCACGGTCCAAGCGGATGAATGCGTGCCAAGATATCATTTGCAACTCCCTATCACCATGCGTGCCACAGTTTGGGGAGGAAGGAAAGCATAGAATGGGCTACACGGGCTATACGGCACAGCACGACACCGCCACGTGCAGCAGCTGCAAACTACTCAACGGAAGTTGTCGTCGTACTAATGACCTCCCGTTCCACGTGCTCCCGGCACAAGAATATACACTTCACGTGCTGCTCATGGTCGTTCTTTTCTAACTTCTGCCTTTTTTTCCTGTTCTTTCATTCCTCAGGTAAGCACGAATGGGGAGACGAATTTACAACCGGTGTTCCCGGGGCCGAGGAAGCTAAAGGTGTCCTGCAGAAGCGAGGTGTAGTAAGACGAGCAAACGATGGTGTTAAAGTTATTCAACCGAAGGAGGTGTCACCGCCTGTGTACTGTGGGATTCGAACGATTGTCTCCCAGTTTCAATTTTTGATGAGTTTTGAACAGGGACTTTCTTCACTCGACACGACCTCGCTGAGCCGCGATGTTGTCCCCTCTTTTTGGTGACTTAAAGCGCCACGGATTGTAACACGTGCCCCGCCGGGAATCGTGCAGTAGCGACCGGGGGGGCAGTGTTTGCTAATGTGCTTTCAACAAACCCCAACAGCCATCAGTCTCGGTCACACGACAGCGACACTCCAGCCGCAGACGGCTTCAGCCAATTGTCCGTGTCGTCACGAGGCGTTGCAAGAATGGGGGGAAATCACGCGTCTGGCTAGTTTGCCGTTATTTCCTTGTGCAGCAGCGTGTGTGTTTAATCCTGATCACGAGTTAACGAAGGTCACTGAACGAGCACGCTCCGGGTGTGCTTTCGTTAAGTTGGTGTGTGGTGATTGCATATTTTCAGGGGTAATGGAAAAATCGATCTTCGGAGGCGGCGGCGGCCGAGTAGAAAGTTCTTTTTTAATTTTATTTAACGACTAGTTGAAAGTAGCGGCTTTTCTAAAAATGATGTTTTTTCTTTTTCAAATAATATTTTATCTAAAAATGCCGATGGTAAAAAATTCACGTTGATAAATAACTTCTCTAAGCAACTCAAGATACCGTCCAGAAAAGCGACTTTGTTGATCTTCAAGCGTTTTACTGAGTAAATTCTTTTTTGATGAATTATTAAATGACCAAAAATCCCAAGACACTCCATCGGTTCCTACCAAGCAACCGGATGTGAGATTGACCGGCCGGCAACAACAACGTGACACACGATGTGACGACGGCTTAACCCAGTTTTCATATTGATCCCCGTTTGGTTTCATCAAACAGACAGAAAGCTGTTTGTGGTTGAGTAAACTACCGGAGTGGGGGGAGGTGGAGACTTAGATTGAGTGCTGGTTGTTGTTCCGATCGGCACTTCAGTTGTCTCGCTGCTGCTGCTGCTGCTGCTGCTGAGAAGTAGTAAGAAGATAATACGAAGGATCACTCATGAATGAGCAGTGTTGATGCGTGGACACGTTGGCGCGGACGTGCCACCGATCAGCTAGTAGCAACCGATACTACCGCCGGGAATGAAATGTATGTCAACTTAATTGAGGCTAGGGTCATGATTCACGCATTAAACGCAAGGATGCCTTAAAATACCGAAGCACAGTACAGCTTTTCCTTCATTTTCCTCCTTATCAACCAAGCACAAGGCTTTGTTTGTGGGTAGGGGGTCGAGCGATTAGTAATCCGACAAACACGCGTCCGTGTAAGTCGGTGCGGTCATTCTGCAATGTTGGCGACAACACGTGCTGATTAGTCACGGCGGGTAGTGTTCCGTGCGGCAGATGTATGACCTCCGGCCAATCCAGTGGCCAAAGACGGGACGAAAATTATCATTAATCTACGCTACGTGGTCGTGTGCGCGACAGTCAACCGCCGATGCACCGAAGCCAGTTCCGCAGCTACTGACCGTTTCCGAGCTACTAACCATCGGACCGTGTCCACCAACCCTCCCGCGGCGGCTCCGGCAGACATTTGGTGTACACCCCATGGTCACCGAAGTGATTAAAATTGCCGAATGTGGAAATGCCATTAGATACGGGGCTTCTACTGTTCGTGTCCTTCGGCGGTGCGTTGGTTTTCCATACTGGTGGAGTGATAATGACGTTGGGGATAATTTGTTATTATGATTTAGTAGCCGTTGGTGGCAGCTTCTCGAAATGATTAAAAGGAAGAGAAGGACATTTTCCCTCCCCTCTCACCCTGGTCCTAAAAACATTGTTAACTGCTCTCTGCGCGCTCGGTGGTGTCCTTGACAACCCCGAAACCAGGAAGTCGCAATAATTAATCTTCTCAATCTCTCCAAATGACGACTTGTGCAGTGGAATGTTTTCGTGGATGCATAAGCGATCGGATTGTTTTGCATCGATCGGGACGTGTTTGCACGTTTAGGAATGGGGAAAAATAATAAGCAAAACTTGTTTGCCTGTTCCTGCTGCCGCTTCTGCTGCTAGAACTTCACGCCAACGACATACCGCGGGTGTCACTTTGCATCGAACGCGCGGCTAGCGGATTTTTTTCCTCTCTCTCTCCTGGGATGCCAATTCTCGCGAAATGCTGCATTTATATAAATTAACAACGATGAAGTGTCATGATTGGAATCGCAACGTAAATGTGTGCGTCCACCGCCCCGTAGCAGTTTACCTTCAGTTGCGCCTTTCCATGCATGAGTGGCTCCAGGTCCGAGTTGTGATGCATATGGATGACTGCGTTTGATGATGTTGATGGTGGTGATCGTGTCTCGACCATCGTGGTCGTGGGCAATCAATGAAGGAAACGGTCAGCCTCAACCTTGAATGCCTACATTTTAAGCGAGTCCACTAGGCCTCCACCAGACCGCCACCCTCCATCTTCCCCACTCGCAAGATCGTCAAATATTTAATCAAAATATTATGTTTGTCTTGCCCGCCGCCATCCCAAAAACCCACATCTGGCCGATAATTCTGTCCAGAACACCAACCACCCGGTGTTGGAACGCTCGGATGGAAAATTGAAACGTTATCAAAAAAACCACAAAAACATTGGATCTTTTTCGGAATCGCCTGTGGCATTATCACTGTTTTGTGGTATAAATATTGAACATTTTTCTACGTATTATGTACAAAACCTGGATCGGAGAGTGGCGGCATTGCATCAACCGCCGTAGCGTACCACCACGCGTTGAACAGATTATTTGAGGATGCAACCATTTACGGTGCGGCATGTCATCGGCCCAGAATGCACTTGCACTTGCAGTAATCATTAATGCCTGCACTGCTGCTTCTTCTTCTTCTTCTTCCTGCTTCCTGGCTTGTGGTGTGATCCGGCAGCACCGGCAAGAGGATCGATTTCCTTCCCATCCCTGCATCATCCCTGCTCCCACCCACCCCCCGTCTCTTCCTGGACGATTCATTGTTGTGTGCGTCACAGCGTGCACCACATCCAGACGTGTACCGTGTGTGCACACACCACCCGTGACGCATCGTGATCGGATGATCGTTTGTGGATCGTTTCCCATTGCGTCCCTCTGTGCTGTGCTAGTGGTTTTACTGCGATCGTGCGCGATCTTCGAGCCCGCGCACGGCGCTCAGTATTGTTCCAGCGTTCGGCCGGATAGGAACTACGGCGAGCAGGGGATCGGTTCTCGAATCGTCGATCGGTGTCTAGTGTGTTTGCGTCACGGAGAATACATTCAACTTTCGGTAACGGTTGTTGTTGGCCGATCCTCCAACGAAAATATTTGTCGGTTTTGCTGTTTATTCAGATCTTTAAGATCTGAACGTTGTGTCGCGTGTGACGTGTTTGTCCGAAACCGATGGGCTGTTGTGGTCAGAGTGAAGTTAAAGAAAAACCATTGAACTCTTGCAGACAGACAGACGATGGGTGTTTTGTCGAGGAACATTCCGTGTTTACTACCG
>NC_064877.1:18932500-18970000 GCF_943734665.1 Anopheles aquasalis
TACGAGAAGAAGAGCCCGACAGTCGCTAAGTAAGGTAATATGGTATTTCAACTGATAAATAGCAAAACTCGCTGTACAATCAGTCACGTTTTGCGTCCGTTATTTCGATTCTTTTGATGACACTTGACTGGTTACTGATTATGTGGTGTACTTTATCTTAATTCTAGACGAATACTAGGTGCGTTAATTATTGGAAACTTCTACTAAACTCTATTTTTCATTGCGTTCCTCGTTATCCACAACAGTTACAATGATAGTGACCGCAAATTTGAAACATTCGCGCCAATGCGAGACAATTTTTTCGCAAACTGTGGGTGCAGCTGGAGATCCAGCGATGCAGGTCAGGTAAAGGATTTAAGGCCTCTACAAACCGAGCACGTAACGCTGCGTACGTTGCGGAGCGTACGTAAATTCATACATTTCTCCGCAGCACTACGCTCCGCAACGCACGCAACGTTACGCGCTTGATTTGTGGAGGCCTTTATAGATCAATTACCGGACTGTTACTGGAGAGTCCTCAAGAATCAAAACAAACACTGACACTGACCAAGTTCAGGAAAAAAGACCGCGACAGGGAAGAGATTATCGGAATGATACGAATTAACACACTCAAGATAAAGAGCAGTTCCGTTTGATAAGACTGAACAGAAATGTCGCTGCTAATATCGACGGGCCGGCGTTCCGTTCCGCGGGTGCTGATCGTGAACCATCGCTGTTTTGCTAAACCCGTCCGGAATTCAGACAACTACGACGCTCTAGCAACACTTCATCCCGTTACTAGGGACACCAAGCATGGTTTCATCGCCCAGGGAAAGCGTGCGCTCTACGGTGCACGCGATTTTTACCACGATTTCATCGGAACCCAGGAAGTACGTGCTGCGCAACAGAAGCTGGAGGATCTACAGGGGCAAATAAGTGTAGCAGAAGTAACACGATCCCAGCACGAGCTGGAGTTGGTCCAGATCAGAAAACAGATCGCTGAGGTAAATGCTTCCCAACACAGTGTCGATCGTAACGACTCCCTTTACTATGACTTGACAAAAAAAGAGTTCCTGGTAAGTACCGGCCGGCGGAATTCGATCGAAACAGCGTTCAATTAAACAGCATTTTTCTTTCCGCTAGTTGAACTCCGAGAAAATACGGCTAACGGGTCTGCTGGACGTGACGATCTACGAGCTGCAGGTGCTACAGCGTCAACTCACGCAGGCCATCTTCGAGATGCAAACAAAGCAAAATCTGGTGGCACAGAATGGTCGCGTGGTGAAAATACTGTTGACCATCGTTGCCGGTACCTTGGCCTTCTTGGGAAAGGATGGATATGAAATCTACAGAGATGCGGACATTCGAAACTGGAAAAACTCTATCCAGTCAGACGTGAAAGAGCTGCTACGGCGAACGGAGGAAAAGCCGGTCGACGTTCCTCCCGAATCGTGGGCCAGTTATCTGTACCGGCAACCGGGTCGATTTTATCGTTACATGTTCCCGAGTAAGCAAGATCAGACAACCGAATCATGGGGCAGTTATCTTGGTCGACAACCGGGAAGGCTGTACGGATACATGTTCCGCAAAGAAAAGTAATCCAATGTGCCGTACGTGAACGTGCAGAATATGATTATTGTGATACTGAAGTGTATTCAAGAATGAAAATCGAAATAACTACTCTTTCACAGAAATACTTTATGGAATACATTGTCGTTACTCTAGGTAAAATATTGTTTGCTAATTCATTGTTCATTATTTGTGTAGATTGTAAGTTTTATTTTAAGAACCGTCCAGAATCAGCTGTTGGAACGGAATCGGCTCCATCCGCTTGTAAGAAGCCTGGGCGGCTGGTATCGGTGTCGAACGCCGTGTTGACATTTCGACCGTTGCTGGTCAGTCTTTGAGACAAGTCCGTCCAAGTCCAAGTAGGAATTTGTTCTAAGCACGGTAGACGAGATATTATCGGTTTGATTTGATCAGATTCAAAAGAAATGAAGAGAGTTCTTTCGCTCGGAAGGCTTGTCGTCGCCCAGGGTAAGAATTCTCTTACCGGGGCACGCAAAGTCATGGACGATTTCGTGGGAATAAAGGAAATGCACGCTGCGCAGCAGAAGGTGAAGGGACTGCAGAAAAAAAATAGTGTTGGAAAAACAAAACGGTCCGAGTTTGAGCTGGAATTGGCGGATATAACAAAACGACTATCTGTGGTAAGTCCTGCTCAACACAATGCCCCGCTCGGTGTAATTCGATGGTTTCTGCATCTTTTCTTCCACTAGTTGAGCACAGAAAGAACGCGCCTCACGGGAATGTTGGACGCCAAATACTTCCAACTGCAGATGCTACAACATGAACTAACCCTGGCGATGGTCTTGGAGAAAAAAAAGCAACATCAGCTGAGAGAAAACCGAAATCGACTGGCGAAAATGATGCTGACCGTGATGTTGTATTTGTTTTTGTAACTGCACATTCAGTAGGGTATGAATTTTGTGATAGTGAAGTGTATTCAAGAATCAAAATGGAAATAAATACTCTTTGTAATGATACTTTGTTTTTCATTCTTCAAATACATTGTATATTTTATTTGTGAGAAAACAGCAAATACAGCTCAACCGCTTATTTGTATTTTGTTTTCATCGTAGATGGCATTCTGGGCGGTTGTCTTTGAGAATTGGCAGGGCGGCTGAGAAATGTCTTGTCTGGGCGGCTGATACCGGCGCGCCGTGTTGTTTACCGCTGATTTGTGAAAATGTGATACATTTCCATCTCGCGGCTTGCATTTACAAAGATTTTTCGTCCTAATTTCCAGCAAACACACACGCATCATGTGCACCAGACAAGTGCTGTTCCTGTCGGTTGGTAGCTTTGGGCGAACGTACGCTTCCCCCAGTTATGTCACAGCAGTCCGGGGGTTTTCGGAACGGAACCACCAGCGGCACCAGCAATCGCAGGATGAAAGAGCAGATCTGTACACGATCACGGCAACGGAAGCGCCTACCGCGTCGAGTCCTACAGCGACCAACCGTCCGCCGGCGCCGCGTACAACGGAAATCGCCCTGCGTCGTATCGGCCTACTCGATCTGGCGAAAAGCAAACTCTACGAGGCACAATCTTTCTACGATGAGTTCAGTGGCATGAACGAGGTGAAGCTGGCCCAAAGCAAAGTGATCGAGATACAGGACCAACTGCAGATGGTACAGGAACGACGCCGGCACGTGCTTCTCGAGCTGACGCTCGTCCGGAAACAGCTGCAGGACATTCACCTGGAGCTGCAGAAATCCGTCCGCGGTGAGCATCGCTACGTGGAGCTGATTAAGGAAGAATTCGAGGTGGGTCCTGGCGGAACTGGATTGTCCCATTATGTCATTACTTTTAATCGCTGTTACATTTCCCCGCCTTTCAGGTCTTATCACGGGAAAAGGAGAAAAATCAAATCTTTCAAATCATTGATCAAGAAGAACGCGAACTGTTCTCTCACCTAACGGCCTCGGTGAAGACGTCCCACGAGAAGGAACGAATGCAGGCGAACAACGTCAAGTACTGGTCAATCATTGCCTCGGGTGTCGGTGCCTTGCTCGGCATTATTGCCACCTCCATCAACTATTACTTCCGGAACACACAGTTCGAGACGATCCGAAAGGCCGGAGAGGAAAACCAACGCATGCTGCTTGATGTGCAACGGCAGCTGAGCAGTTTGGAGGCGACGCTCGGAACCGTTCAGCGACAGCTCGTGGCAAGACGCGTTGCCGAAAGGCCTCAACTGGCGCGGGTGAACGAATCATGGGGAAGCTACTTGCGACGACATACATCTCGGTTCTTCCGGTTTTTCGTACCGAAAGGATAACATTGAAGCTGCGTGTCCGCTTCGTGGTATCCGCATTTAAACGGTCCAACACACAGGGTAAACCAAATAATCAATCATTCTACAAAGTGCATGCAATTGGTGAAGGAATTGTTGTATTGTTGTGTAAATAGGTAGCTTAGAATGAAATAACGATTAATACGAGGGTTCCTTTGATAAAAATTAGTTTTGGGAAACAATACACTATTAGTTGAAATGAATACTCATGAATTCCTCAGAAAAGCATTAAAATAAAAAGGTTTCATAACTCGTAACGAACGAATAAGCAATCAATCAACCATTAATTGATGCTTCTCCTGATAATCTTGAACAGGTACAGCTGATTTCGCCGGCCAGCCGATCCAAAGGGTTGTCAAAAAAATTGACGGGTCAACGTCCAGCAGTAGGCCAAGAGATTAACAACCAAGTGTCAAAAGTACAAAACATTTGCGGATAATCGCGACCGACTGACCCCATTACTGGTTTTGGAGGTGGTTCTGCACTGCAAAAGGGACTTAAGAGCTCTGCTGGTCTGTGCGTCGCTATGTTGGCTGTGCGCCCGATGTGGACGCGGGCCATGTGCCTGCCCGCGCTTAATGGTTCTGTCGCGCAGATCCGTTCGAAGGCCACCCTACCGGTGGTGCAGAAGAATCGACCGGAGAAACTGCCGTACTCACCGTTCGGCACGAAGCAATCGAACTGGGCCGACTGGACGGTGGCCCGGCTTGACGACGTGCTGAACTGGGCTCGCAAGAACTCGATGTTTCCGCTGTCGTTCGGGCTGGCGTGTTGCGCCATCGAGATGATGCACTTTGCCGCCCCGCGCTACGATATGGATCGATTCGGGGTGGTGTTCTTCCCGTCGCCCCGTCACGCTGACGTTATCATCGTGGCCGGTACGCTGACCAATAAGATGGCACCGGCCCTGCGTAAGGTGTACGACCAGATGCCAGAACCACGCTGGGTCATCTCGATGGGCAGCTGCGCCAACGGAGGTGGCTACTACCATTATTCGTACTCGGTTGTACGGGGCTGCGATCGCATCATCCCGGTCGACATCTACGTGCCCGGCTGTCCACCAACCGCCGAAGCACTGCTGTACGGTGTGCTGCAGCTGCAGAAAAAGGTGAAGCGCATGAAAACTCTGCAGATGTGGTACCGCAAGTAGAGCTGCTGCCGGATGGAACTAAGCACCGGGTCGTCACTAGGTTGGGCGTGCCTGTTGGAGTATTATATCTTTTAGGATGGTGGAGGACTTTAACTTAACGAGAGGGACATTCCTCGATGGAACTTAATAACACAGGGGCGAGGAGCTGGACAGAGATAGCAGAGATGGAGTGCTCATCAATTCCCTCTTTGGCTTTTTCTTTTATATTGGAGCCATGTGCGCATGCGCGTGATTTCTACCGTACACTTGATCACGGTGTTAGCTAGCGACCGGTGCAGCGAATTTTAGCGATTGGGTCAAGTCAAGTCAATAAAAAGTCAAGCTTAAAATTGCCGTTTACACAAATTCATTGCGAGTTTAAACTCACTTTAACGATACCAACCGTCCACTGTGGATTCTGTGGCTTAATTAGCAACTTCCTTTTTGCATTTTTGCTTTCCAGTTAAAAGAAAATTAGGCTCGTAGCACGGGAAACGGTTGTCCCAGTGTCTGCCAGACCAGACACAAACTGTTGCCGTGCTCTATCGCCAAAGCCGACTCAATTAATGTGTTTCATCTTAACCGTGGGTTCTCCTTTTTTGGGGTGTTGCACGATCGGAACCATTTAGCCCACACGCACGACGACGGTGACGACGACGACGACGGTCACACGGACTTTACGAAATCACATTCCGTGGTCTGTGCGAGCATGGTATGGCGATTAAAGTCAATTTCCGCAACGGAGCAATTAGAGTGACTTGGGCCCGTCCACCCAGACGGATTGGACACTTTTATTCAATTCATCTATTCTTCACTCCGAAACCACCGACGAGAAGAAGGTGGTGGGCAACAGTCCGGTCGCAGCGTCCACCTCAAGGTTTGCGCTGATGCCACCGATGAAGAGGAAGAACGTGATCAACAGGATCCCGGTAGCCATCAGAAAGCCAACAACGAGGAAACACAGCGCCAGTACGATGACCGTTACCATGACCACCGCTAGGCGTCCTTTACGGTGCAGCAGCAGCTCCAGTTCGTCGAGCAGATCGAAGGAAACCATTTTCCGGATGGGCGTCGCAGGCTCCTCGGCAGATGGTCCCGGCCTCGACTCGGCCATTCCTGAAATGTCCGGGATGGTCACTGCAAACACTGAACGGATTCGAGAGGAATTAGCGTGTACACGGTTCGAGAGCGCAGTTCGTACTTGCCTGGTTAGTACAGTTGCTCGTTATCCCGGATGTGGTTGGCCGCCAGAGTCTCGGGTCAGCAGCAGCAGCAACGGGTGCCAACCGTGACACCTCTGCTGGTTCGTTCGCTCAATGAAAGCAGCGAAAAGCGGAGAAAAACAAACAAACAAAAAGCCACACCGTGGCTGGCGTATTAATGCGTGATTAGATTAGAAAAGTCCCGCGTGGTCGCGTGCGCGCACACCAGAGACCACGATGCCAGCGGTGGCCGGTGCCTCGTGCGGGTGCGGGTGCAGCGAGAGCTACTCTCGAGAGCTTCGATTTCTTTTCTCTCGTCTGGCTAATGAATCTCTTTGCTTTGTACTATCGGCCAATGTGTGTCGTCATCGTCTGGCAAACACGATGCCGCTGATAAGCCCCATTTTCGACCGAAACCCATCCATCACCACGGTGACACCACCATTCGGTGGCGCCCAATACCGGTAATCTGCGTGCGCCTCTGATGGCAGCAGTAAATTATGCTGATGCTGCCTGCCTTGCACTGCAGTTCGAGTTTTTATCTCACGCTACCAATTTTAATTCAATCCTTTCCTTTGCTGTAAGTGAGTGTACAGCTACAGCAACATAGTTAATGTACCAATGTTTGGAAAACATTGGTCTAAGTGTATAGCGACAGTTTAATTGAGTAACGACGAGACGGGGTAACACTGTTTGGGCCCGTTCGTTGCGAACACTCCGCAAACAGGCTGTTGCAGCAATAAGCAACCACCTTGTGACCTTCCCGCCGTTTCGGAACAAATAATCGAAAGGGGATACTCGTTCCCGCGTATGTTTAGGTTCGATAAATAACCAACGGCAAACCGATCGGTGTGTTCTGGCAACGGTAGACAACTTTAAACAGCAGCGACAGAGTGTAGCGGTGTCTGTATCGAATGGCCGGTGGCAACATGCCTTCGCTAAAGGGGACGATACGAGCAAAAAAATAATTACAAACGTGTCACTTTTTTTGTTTTATGCGATAGTCGGGAGCACCGATCAAACGGAGAGACAATGTCTGCGCGGCGATGAATCATCAAGGAAGGGTAGGAATGGTTTGAGAAACGAGAAATAGTTTCAAGGAAAAATTTAAAAGCAAAATAAAGTTTGAAACCAGGTGTTTTCTTTTGTATCATAAGGCGCATGGTTCACAAAAAAGGGATATGTCCGAGAATTTAACAGGGAGAGATATTTGCTTTAGAACGACAAATGTAGCACAGGAATCGTTCTATCGTCGTCATTTTCTTATCATGTTTTAATAAAAACTAGAATAATCTCACAGGTGAGCGAGAAGAGCAAAGGAGAGAGATGCTTTGACACATCATACTCATCCTAATCAGGATCGATCGATGGATGATGATTGGATGATGGGGAATACCCACCCCCCCGTGTTTACTCTTTGTTTTCTCCAGAGAGATTTCCGTCGACGAGGATGGGATTCGAACCCACGCGTGCAGAGCACATCGGATTAGCAGTCCGACGCCTTAACCACTCGGCCACCTCGTCATGAAGGCTCGGAATGCCCATACCTCGCAAGAGCGAAGGGATCGCTGTCTACCTTCACAGCATCCGCAACTGCTGCCAATCGAAGGATCGTTTACGATCGCCTTGAACCCTTTCTTTCTCTCCTTCATTCTATACTGTCGTGGTGAGCAAGAAGCATTCGTGAGGGCCATCATTTTTACTTTCATAACGAGTGCGAGTCGAGGGAGCGAGTTCGTTCCGGGTAAGATCATTCGATCTTGCTCACGCGTTGGACTGAACTCGCCGTGCAGCGTTCCGTGCACTGCAGACGGGTGCAGTGGGTGTAGCGTTTTAATTGTTGGATTTATTCAATAAAATTTCACCCACGAACGGACGGACGGTGAAGCTCGATCAAACTCGATCTCTCTACGGTTGTGGCTTTGGAAGAGACGCTTCGTGAGAGATAAAGTTTTGGAAGAAGACTCGGTTCCTAGACAGACGTGCTATAAACTATTTGTGCTGCATGATCTCTCGCCTCGTTGATGCACTTTATGTAATCCAATTCTAGGGGGAATCTCAATTGAGTTCACTTCACGGCCAGTGATAGCACGATTGTATTATTCCTTGTTTATCTTATCAATTATTGTTTTATCGCTGGTTTCGGGCATCGTTAAAACATGCTTCAAGGATAATTTAGCATATTTAATTCCCTTTAATACCCTTTCAGAACAATCTGTTACAAAAAATGTTGTTACAACTTTATATTCTTATTGCAGGCCCCTTGAGAAACTCAACCCATAAAATCGGTACGGTGTCACCTAAAAAGGATGTACAAAATTGAAGGAACATCCTTCGTCCTTCGTCGAACAGGAAGACGTAATAGCATTAATAGAATCTAGAACAACAGTGTGCCACCGCACAAAAATGGGAACCCCTCGGAAGCGATTCATCACCATCCCGAGGGGGCCCTGTTTACCATCGATAAGAAGAAGACGCACATAAAACACCCAAAAGAACACACACATCCCACCCACTCCCCCATTTTCCGTTCTGGAACCGTTCGTATGCTCCCTTCAAATGTGCCAAAACCTCCTGCTCCCTGCTAAACCTAAAAGCGCCATTGCCGAGCGCCGCTGTCTGACTCAGAACTGCGTCGTAGCCAGAACCATCGTGCTAACCCAAAAAAAATGGACGGAAACTTTCCGGTTTTCATTGGCGTATTGGCGACCTTTTTGTTGAAACGGAGGGACAGTTCCTCGCCACTTGAAATGGCGGAAAAATTTAACCGCCTGGCGCCACTTCCTCCCCGGGGGGAGTTTCACTTTCATCTCGCGGCCAGCGACGACATCGGACTCCCTTGACCTGATTACACTGGATGCTCGTGCTAGCCAACGCTAGACTGACCACCGTGAGGGACCAGCAAGGATTCCGGCACAGGCGAGAGTCCTGTTGACTGCACGCCATGCTCGGTCTCACTTTCACTGTTCTATCGCTATCATAAAACAGCTCATCGTTTCACGTGTTCTCTCTCGCTCTTGCTCTCTCCTTGGGTCTAGGGTGGTGCCGCATCGCACATTGGCCACCGAGTTACCGTCTACACACGATGACGCTGGTACAAAAGCAACGACCGTGCGGTGCCTCGCGTTTAGTCACACGCTATCGCTCGCTCGTGCTGTTTGGTGTCGCTCCCTCTTGCTGGTGCTGTTGTTGACCCGCGATCACTTGGCGGCAGTGGGTTAAATTGCTGTTCCGTTCAGGTCAGGCCGGAAGGACCGTGGACACGGGGACCGTGCATACGTTTTGTGAGTGAATTGATGTGTTAGAAAAGAGGTGACGAAGGTAACAAGGCGGATGAATACCAGCGCAATTTGACCACAACGATCGATTGTGGTGTCCAGTGTTGATCAGTGTGTTTCTGGTGTAATCAAGAAAGAAGCCTTTATCAGCGAGCGTACAAACTGAACCGCAGTGCTAGTGTCCGAGAAGCGATTAATTTGCAGCCAACGGACGTATCTCATCCGAATCTCAATTCCACAAAAGTAATGGCAACGAAACGATCTTGCCCCTCATCCCAGCTCAGGGTAGTGGTGCTGTTGGTGGTTCTTCTGGCCGGCAATGCACACCAGGTGCACGGGAACAACTCGATGGAGAACCGAGCCAACTATCCGTCGCAACACTGTACGGATTTGAACTCACAGAACAGCCTAGACGTGGAGCAGGTGAGTAAGACAAAGCCCTCCATCATAATAAGCGAATTCTTATGGCGCTGAAGCATTTGAGGTTCCTCTTCTCTTCAACAAAAAAAAAGTGCATCCAACGGGTGGAGTGGCAGTACCTATTGGGTCAGTGTTATGATGGGGCTGTGGTTCGCACGGAAGTTAAATTAACTCAATCACACTCTCACTCACTCTCTACTGCTCTGCCGCGCATTCCACCGGTTTCGAATGGGCGTTGTGATGCTGTTGGCCTTGGCGGGGCTACCAGGCCAGCGAATCGCTATTCGATCCGATACAACGCATCTGATGTGCATCGGTTACTGGTGGCGTGAATGATGCTAATGTTTATGCACCGAGTGGTGTCGTAATTCGCATTAATTGCGCAATAGATACGGTCCGGTAGAATGCCGATGCGATAACTGTTCGGAGTGCTCAGTGGCCATTCGTCATCCTCTATCTTTAGCCTGGAAGTGATGATCTGCAATGATCTGTGCGCACAGTTCTTTTGGTGGACGTAGTCCGGATATTCTAATAATTGTTGCACGAGAGTTCGCTAATGATGTCGCTGTCGTCGAGGGGTGGTGGTCCGTGGCATGTCAATGAATTATGATGTGAGAAAAAAACCATCTAAAAATACCATTAACCCAGGCCGTCAGCAGATGGATTCTCGGTCATCAGAGGCAGTACTGGATCCGCCCTCAGGCGCCGGATCCCGTCACTGTCGTGCTGACCTTTTTTTCGATTAAATTAACCCCCGGAGTGGCTCAAGTTCAGGAATCGAGGAATTCTTGTCGTAGAGGAAGCGACAGAGAAGCGAGAAGTTTGAGTCGCTAAGCCGCTGGGCAGTGCGTTTGTTAGAGGAGGAGGTGTCGCGGATGACTCTATTATGGGTGGCCCAAGTGGTCATCAAACCTTATCGGGGATCAGAATTCGTAGAAATGTCAGCTAATTGGTAATCTTCTTGATGATCGGTGTCGATGGATGATCTAGTAGCTCGTTACCGCGATAAAAATGACTGCAAACCGCTTTGTGGTAGATGCATGCTTGGATTACTTTTTTTCGTTTAGTTTATTGAAACTAACCTCGATTTATGTGGTTGAAAAACGTTGAATGGGGTTTTAAAATAAGCTTAGAGTAATTGATAAATATTTATTATTAAAGTTAGCTGCAAATAAATAAGCAACACCATTTGTGAATCATGTAGATTAGTAATACATCGTCTGGTTCTTGCGCTGTAGTTGATCGCCAATCTGTGTTTCCCATGGTCATGGTTACTTCTTCCAGATAATGGGCATTTGGTACGGGAGCGAGGTGATTACTCACAATGGCCATGATGAGGGCGAAGTGGTGTACAACACGTGCGTCGTAATCCACCTGGCAGATGTAACCAACTCCGTAAGTAAACCGTAATCGTAGCGACTCCCAAGGACCTCCAAGCCACCTTCTAACCACACTCGAACCCATGGCTTTCTCCACAGACACCACTGGCACCGCCGAACCATCAACCAGGTGGTGGTTCATCTCCACCTTACTTTAGCCGCGGTTCCGCCTCGTCCTCCTCGTCCAACCCGGATTATCGCACGTCGTACGGTTACGGTTCACCGGGGAGCAGTGGCCAGGGTCGCTCCGGTGGCAGCAGCAACACCGGTACCATCGGTAGCTCCAACTACGATCTCTACCAGCAGCGTCAGTATCAGCTACAAGCCCAAAGCATGCGCTATCTGCGGTTGATCTGGGACGAATCGGAACACACACTGGAGTACACGCTGCGCTACAACAGTTCCCGGCCCGGTTTCTGGATTTCCTCGTCGCCCCAGTCCGGTTCGATGATTCAATTGCAGTACGTTCAGTTCACGGGCACGGTGCAGGTGCTGAAGGCGATCAACAACCAGCTCGTGCTCACCTTCTGCCAGAGCATCCCAAGTGGTCAGCTGTTTACGGTCGTCCTGTCACGCATCCCGATGGGACTGGCACCGGAGGTACGTAGCTGCGATTCGCGATCGATACACTAGGACATTGTATCATATTATTTTTAATGTTTTTCACACCAACAGGAAATTCAAAGCATCCGCAATCTGCTACGACGGCGCGGACTACCGGCGACTTCCGTTCGCAAAGTTTGCCAAAGCGGTGCCTTCCGGAGTGATCCGGTCTCGGTCGGAGTGTTGCTGCTTCTGCTGTTTGCTCTTTCGTTCCTTCCGAAACGTTTTCATTGATAGACCCACCTCCAAGGTTATCCTCATCTTACCATCCCCTTTCCATCGGTGCCATTTGCATGTCCAGTTTTTTTGTTGTTAATTGATGATGATGATGAAGCTCAGCCTGCCTTTCCATGTGAGTGCCTCATAGTTCGATGTCCAATGAATGTTTTCCTTTGATTTTCCATAATTTCGTATCGATTTTTGAAGCGTGTAATAGTGTTGGTAGTGCGTTTTGTGGTGTGCTCAGTGTATTTCTCTCCAGAGTTTTGTGCAGAAACCAACGGTCATTGTCTCAGATTTGAAAAAAATAGAATGCTTTAGTGCTCCTATAAGCTAAGCTGTATTGAACCTGAATAAAACGAATCATCTTCTGAGTGATTTCGAATGCGTAACAGCAGTTAGTCAGCCAGCTGGTAAAAAAGGGACAATACATCCATCATAGTACATCCGCGGACGGTTGACGTTAATTGATCAAGTTTAGTGATATTTCAGTCCTTCTGAATCTCCTCAGCTGCTCAACCCCAAAAATTAACCTCTTCGTTGACGCGGAGAGCCGGTCCGGCTGTGGCCATGCGGTGATGCAGTTTATCTTAACCCACCCACACGAAGGCAAACCGTACACCCTCCTGGGTGCTGGTTTAATTAAGAAAATGGTAATCAAATTAGGTACATTGCCGGACAGCCCGAACGGGCGACCAAGCGGGAGGAGTTAATTGAATCTTATGTAGCGGGAGTTAGATGCTGTGATGAGCTCCCTGGTGCCTCCCTGGTGCGGCCACCAATTGTGCTAGTGTTTTTGATGGGCTTGTTAACATGGTTGTCGGGTCAGAGGGCGTCCATTACAGTGTTTCTCGCTAGTGAGGTTTGTTTTTAATTTATCCAGAGTTGTTGTTGTTTTTTATTCGCTCCACCAGAGAAGAGCGAGCTTTGTACTGATTTTGGATGGAGCGACTCATTTGAAACAACTAGGCACCGCAGCTCTCGCCCTGTTGGCTCTGCAATGAAGAAGCTAATTGGGATTAAGTCAAATGTCAATACCGGGCATCCGCACTGACCGTTTAGATGAAGCTAATCGAGCGTGCGATCACAGAAGAGCGGAGGAATTCAGGGCAAGTGGTATCCCTTTATGCGCTGGCAGCGGACATGGCAGCGGCTGCAGCGTTTAAGTGGTTAATGATGAGTGGTGAGCCTATAATTACATTTTGAACGGTTAATTGAGTCATAACTCAATCATGGTGTTGCTGTTTACTGCGGCTTTTTATTCCCATAAAGTGAGAGTAGATCTGATCTGTGCCAGATCTATCAGTTTCAATTGTCTTTTGTTTAAAAGGCATTCAAATACACAGAAATACGATCCCCCTTCTTCTATTATTTTGAACCTTCATCACGATCCTTAACACCACGGTGTACGTCCTGCTTTCTACCGGATGGATCCTCCGCACAGCCCCAATCCGTACGTGGAATCCACCGTTGAACTGTCCGGGCGGCACTGGCGCCACCAAAGCGTTCCTCAAACAGCTTCCGATAGTAAAATGCTTCCTTGGTACTGGGTGTAGCGAACGGGAAACGAGTGGCCGCCTGTGAGAACTCTTCATCGCTAACCCGCCCTGTGGCCCACTGTGACACCGTGTCGATCCACGAATATCCAACACCATCCGAAAACTGTTCCTTCTGACGCCAGAGCACCTCCGCCGGTAGGTAGTCCCCGTCGGCGAACGCTTGTCGAAGGATGTACTTCTCCAGCCTTCCCTCACCCGGTGCTCGATCTTCCGGACGGATCGACATGACGTGCTGTATAAAGTCCGTATCCAGGAACGGTACACGTAGCTCAAGACCCCACGCAGCACATCCTTTGTTCGCCCGGAGACAATCCGACAGATGAAGTCCCTGGACGCGACGTACCGTTTCGTGGTGGAACTCGGTGGCCGTTGGTGCCCGGTGGAAGTAAAGATAACCACCAAACAGCTCATCGGCACCCTCACCGGACAGTACCATCTTGAGTCCTTCACTGCGGATGTAGCGTGCCAGTAGCATCACCGGGACAATGCACCGGATCGTCGTTACATCGTAGGTCTCTGAATGATAGACTGCATCGCGGATGTAATCCAGTCCCTCGGCCACAGTGAAATGGATCTCCGTGTGATCGCTGCCGATATGGTTCGCTACGAGGCGAGCATAATGGTGATCGGTGCTGGCTCCCGGTAGTCCAATGCTGTACGTTTTTAGGCGTTTTGCGGAACGATCGTGTAGCTTCCGGGCGGTAATTGCCGCTATGAGACTGGAATCGAGACCACCGCTCAATAGCGCACCCATTGGGACCTCACACTGCAGATGGGATTCGACGGCTGCCTCCAGCCGGTCACGGAGCTCTTGCAAGTCCACAGGATTGCTTGGTATCTCTTTGATCCACGAAGGATTGTAGTAGCGCTTCGGATTGTATTCCTCCGGGCGACCGTAGAAGAAATGTCCTGGAGGGAACACTTGCACCTCGCGACAGTGCTCCACAAGACACTTCATCTCACTAGCGAACCATAGCGCACCTCCAGCGTCCCATCCAACGTACAGTGGGATAATACCAACTGGATCCCGGGCCACCAGTAATCGTTCCACCTTCCGATCGTACAACACAAAGGCAAACATTCCTCGGACCGTCGTGAGCAATGCTTCCGGTCCGAAGCGTTCATAGTACGCTCCGAGTACGTCACAGTCACTTCGTGGCTCGTACCCGGCATCACGGTTCTCGCCGATCGCCGATGCCATCTGGCGAAAGTTGTAAATCTCTCCGTTGGCCGCCAGATGCACCGTTCCGTCGGTGGACGTGAAAGGTTGGTTGCCCGTTTTCACACCGATCACCGAGAGCCGTTCCTGGACGAGGGCGAACTGTTCCTCCTCGTCGATCAGCACTCCGGTATGGTCTGGACCACGGTGACGCTGTTTACTGGACGCCTGGAAAGCGATCTCGCGGAGACTCCTACAGTCCAGGTGCTTCTCCTCACAACCGTTGGTGGCATCGTGTTTGTTGCACTGCTGGCCACGGAAGATGCAAAGTATACCACACATTCCGAAAGGTCCGCTTGGGGTACTGGCTACTTGAACTGCGAGCCGTTACCACACCGTTACCGTGTTCAAATGCAACTGAGCGGACTACATCATGCGCAGTCCGCAGTGAGAAAGGTCTCGTCCGGATTGCATCATTTTTTCCGATCGAGAGGCGTCCGTACAGCGACCGTATCGCGCGCCGTGTTGTGCCAAACGAGCGGCAATCAGAAGATAAAGCGCACGGGCCCGGCAGGGTTGTTATGGCTTGGCGCGTGACCGCACAGCCCGCTGATGGTGAATGCCATAAACAAATGCTGAGTAAGATGTCGGACGGTCGGGGGCAGTCGTTTTAAGATGTGATTTTTTCGGAGTTTTTCGTTTCTGTGATTCACTTGGCATGATTGGCCTTCATGAATGTGTAATGGGGGTATTTTGCCAACTAGTTATGGTTGGAATGATGACAAAAACTGAACTCATCGGTCCAAAAGAGAGAGAAACTGAGAGATACAACACTGTACAGAGCGCCATTGTAAGGTTGGAATCGTTGGAATTGCGCCTCTTAAAGCGAATTGAGCTAAATCAGTCTGCCATGCACACAATCGATGCGGTAATAGGCATTGTACTCTCCATAGCAACCAATCTCGGCAGGCCTACAATATAGCGTTCAGCATTGCGCATGAAGTGCAAGTACCGCACTCTTCAATCCGTATTCCACAATAATACTCTCTCTCCATCCCATAGTGCACTTGGATTGGCAAGCCGCTTCTAAGAAGCAGCACAAATCAGAACAGCACTTCGTCCATTGCGCTATGACGTCATGAGCACCGGATCGGATGCAACAGTTATTTATGTCGATCAGCTATTGTTAGTTAGTGTAGTCCTTAAAATAGTCCCCCCCCCCCCTTAACGGACTTAGATACAATGCGATACAGGACAATAGCATCGCTGAACAGGATGCCAACAGCATCCACAGTTGCCGCGCAATAGCTACGGCGTTTGGAAATCAATTTCGATTCCGAATCGATGCAGTCACGACCGTGGATTGGGGATTGTATGCAGCTAGTGCAAAACCATTCGGCAACTAAGGGAGGAGAAGAGCTAAAAATAAGAAGCAACAACGCGATGCATGACGATTCCGATTCACCCTCCGCCTGCTTGTCTGTATATTTCGGGCGCTTATTGCGACACAATGGGCACCGCAACGTTATCGAAACCCCCTCAAATGTGCCCCACAGTGGCCCCGGATCGATTGTTTACTATCTGCAACACTGTGTAAAGAGAGCAGAGGTGGAGGGGACGAGAATACTGGCAAACAGGTCGTTTACGTCCCCGAATGGTTGTTTACTTCTTGGAGAGTTGGACACGAACCGCGTGTAGGAGCAGAAGGTAGCGCTAGTCTCTAGCATCGCGCGTCGTAAAACGTGAAATTGAGCAAAATAGAAATCCCGTGACGTCACAAGGCATAAATGTGGGATAAACGTTAATTAAATATGAAGACTTCTTCCACAAGGGGTCAGGGCAGGATATTCTGACCTAATTGTGGGCTGCGCTATCTAAAGGACACAATCTTCACGTTCCAATCGTGCTGACGGAAGGTTACACCATAAATCTTGGGGTTTTAGTGTTTTACTGCAGCAGATGAAACAATAAAGGGAAAAGATCTCAATAAAACTAACGGTTAGTTTGTGTATCGAGATTTATTTAACTTACTTAACGCTATTCGAGCCCAACAGGAGGCCGCTACGGTTCAACAGGAATTTAATCGAGAAGAAAATCGACAAAAATGATCTCCGAACGTCTTGGCACAAGCTCCCTGGAGTTTTTATTGCCTCTACCGATGGCTTATCTTAATCATGCAACCAAATACCCTCTAGACTCTTCAACTAACGAACCAGCTAGCGGTAAATCCCTCCAGATAAGCTTCCACGCGTTCAGATGCTAATAGAGTACGCAGCGTAGCTGTGTGGCAGCTGTGTACCGACTCGTCGTCACGGATTCGATCAAACCGAAAACCCAATACTCATCTCCCTTTCCTCCCAGAAACACGTCCCCATCTTCAGCCTTCGAGCATCTACAGTGTCACCGAGCGAGACGGCCGTGTCGCTGGTGATGATAGCGTCACTCATTCGCTGCTCGCCGAAAGAAAAACAAATCCCGCAATCCCCACACCGTGCTGTCGTCTTGTGACGTCAGACGAAAATGAAAATCACACAGCAAAGGGGTGGTGAAGGGAGCACGGGGTGGTTCGCTCGATTTTCACTTTCATTTCGCCCTCGGTGGTGGGGTGGCGGCGTTGGCCACAGGACAGAGAGAAGAGAATTTGCGCAGAAGCCGGCTTTCTGGTGTTGCAGCAGCACCAGAGAACTGCTCCTGTCAGAACCACATACAGGGCACACATACAGAGCACATGCAGACAGACACAAGCACTATATCGACTGCCGGCGCGCGCTGTTTGTTGTTCTTCCTTCGCATCGCATTCGCAACGAGAACACGCGCATCCCGTGTGACGGCATTCGGAAAATTCGAGCGAATGAACCGGATCCCTCTCTCTCTCTCTCTCTTTTTCGAGCGATCTAGTAGCCACGAAGTGCGAATGAACTTCCCTTTAGTCGTGACGTCATTGTAGGAGTAATGCTACCGCGTGCGTTCGTCGTCGTTGATGCGGCGGTGCCCGTGCGAGGATGCTAAGTCCACGAAGGATCGACCGTCACCAACGCCACCACCTCGGCCCAACGTGCCAGGGGACTTCGCCGTAAAGCGGGATTATTCCGGCGGTGGGTTCAGTTTCGTCTCGGCCACGGTACGGTGCGGTCGTTGAGTTCCCGGCGATTGTTTTTCTTCCGACTTCACTTCCCTTCGACTACCCGACTTCTCTCGGTTCTCGGTGGCGGTGTCTTCTCATCTTTTACACCCCCCCCTCCCCCTTTTCACCCCCTTTCGCCAGACGTTGACGGTCGGTTGCAGCGCCGATAATTTAGAAGCTAAAACCGGGAGTTCGAGAATCTCGAGCTCGAGTCCGAGCGGAGATTTCAGTCGTCGTCGTCGTCGTCGCTCCTTCTTCTTCCTCTGCTGCTGCTGCTGCTGCGCTTGAAGGTAATGGCGACCACGAGTGCCTTCAGTGCCAGTGTGTATTTGTGTGTGGGTCTGTGTGTATCTTGTGGCACTGTCATTGAGGACGATTCCTTCCCACTTTAGTTCAAGTGTGTGCTCTCTCTCGGTTCAAGGTGATAGAGGCAGCCAGGCAGAGGGTGTACGGGGTTGGTAGGGTGCCTCCCGGTGACCAGTGTATTTGTGAGCCTATAAGTGTGCGCCATTTGCAGAATAATTTCGAAATTTCATCCTGCATCTCGAACGCCGCTACGGCAGATGAGCAGTTTCGCGTCAAGTGAATCCGAGCCACGCTGCCACGCGACGGCAGAAAGAAGAACTCTCGATGGCATTATCATGAAACACCCTCGCGCTCTTCCGGTGCCACATACATACACACAGCATGCGCCCTAAATGGGGTGTCTGTATGTGTGCTTCTAGGAGTAGTGGACAGAGGGATGGATGGTAATGGATTTCCTTTCTTGCATCTCATCGCGCATAGTGAAATGATGTTGGCTCTAGCATAGCATCAATTATGGAAAAAGGCTCCTCAAAACCGTAGTTGCATCGTGATTTTGTGTGTGTTTTGAAGAGGAAAATCTGTAACAGAGTTTTCCTTCGCGAAAAGTCGTGCTTCACTAATAATCACCTTCAGCGGCGGAATTGCTAGCCGTTGTTTGGTTCGAAATGGTCTCAGAAATTGGTGTTTTCCTTCGGTGTGTCTCTGGGCAAGTGTAAAGCCGTGTATTAGTGTGAACGGCCTGGTGGTGGCCAATGATTTGGTGTGTGATCTACGGTGTGTGGTGCAAAATGCGCCGAGAATGCCGGCTGCAAAGTAAAAACGGTCTGTCTGTGAAAATAAATCAGGAAATGAAAGACCTGGTGTGTTGTACAGACAGAGGCCCCAGAGCACGCGCGCTCTCTCTCACTCTTTATCATTTTCTCACTAACATCACCCCTAGCATCGCCTCATTTTCCGATTGCTCGCCCCGTCGGAAAATTGATCACCCACTGAGACCGAGGGCGTGCGGCGGCGGTGAATGAACGAAGCCAGATAGTGCGTTGGCTGACTGGCTGGCCTCGAGAGTGCGATCCCTCGGTAATCACGGGCGCGAACGAGGTACGAACGACACGAGACTTATCGGTGATCATATTTCATGCGTCTCCCGTTGCCAAGGTTGCCTCGCCTTGCTGACAAGCTGCGTTAACAAGGCCTACTTAGTAAAGTTGAAGAACTTGGAATGCAGGAGCAAAACTGCTAAGCGGATAGGGAATCGATCGCACCGCTTCATGTTTTATGAGAAGGGCAGAAAGGAATGCCAAAGAACTCGAGACCGAGAACGCGTCGTGGTGTTTTCTTTGGGTGGACAGTTTTCCTCGTTTCAATAATAGAATAGCGGTGGCGACAGTAGAGCTAAATTTTCCATTCTCTCTTTCTCGCACTCCGTCCAACGATAAAAAACAATATAAAATTTACTACAAAAAAAAACTCGATGAAAATTCTTACCAAACCTACACCAACACACACACAAAGATCCCTCTGACTCACCGGCCCAGGGGGGAGCGGGTGGTTCGCCAGCATCATCTCACCGTGATGGTTCAGATGATGCATCCAATCCAACTGCAAAACGATGACGTTGTCGTCGTCGTTGTACCGAAGCATCTCCTAGCGCACTGTCACTGTCGCTGTATTGGTAAAGAATGGCTTCCTGGTTTGTGAGGGTGGTGATGGTTTACTCCTCCCAAAACACCTCCGCCTCGCTCCCTTGCTTCAAGCGATCGCCATGCCAGACGGTGAATGCATCATCGCGCAGCTATTCTGCATCGGATGAAGTGATGCGCTCGGTTCTGATGCAGCGAGCAGCTGGCCGGTGCCAAAGCTAGTCCTTCATCTTCCTCGTAGTGGTGCACTTTTATGTCTATACAACATGCTCGCTCTTGGGCCCCACTACCACCTTTTTATTATCACCTTCTTATGCATTCCCATTCAAATCCCTTCTCGGGATCCGAGAAGTCGTTTGTCTGATTTGAATAGCACTTCGAGGGGATGGTCCCGAGGCCCGGTAGGAATGAAAAGGTCATCCAACGATGAGCAGCAACCAGTATCGTTGAACAACGGCAAGGATTTATGCCAAAAGTGACGTTAAATGCCGGTTTCACTCGGGTTTGGCTACCGTTGTCTGGGGCTGAAAAGGATTCGCCAGCGGACGCCAGAGATTTGACGTCCGATTTCGCGAATCTGGTCGCTCTGGGGACGCCTGGAGGACCAACACGTCCCCCCCAAGGAGTGGCGATGAAGGCAGTGGAGGGACGAACGGTTCTAAAAAGGCGTTTGAAAGATTAATAGCCGAGCACGTGGATGTCGCTCGGTTTAATATCAAATTGCAAGTGCGGCCAGCAAAGACGACACGCCGGTGTTGTGGCATTTATGTTTGGTCTTTAACGATGCTACTGAAATGCCGACGCGGCTCGTTCTCGTTCTTGAAATCCCGGTGGAAGAGATGGAGGCTATTGGCTTACCAGAAATTCAAAACTCACTAATAAGAACTCGCTCGCGACAGGAAATCGGTGTCTGGTTCAGTTCCAAAACACCGACTTTGTGTGCGCAAACGAGGCTGTGCAAGGTGCATTAATCATGCCCACCCTTAATGATGGAATGATGGGGAGCAAAATAATTGAGCAAATTCAGCACCTTCCGCCCTGTGACGCTCTGGCGTAAAATATCACCTCCTAATGGGGTCTCAGCAATGAGCTCGAAGCGCAGGAATGCAATAAAATCATCAAACCCTCCTCCAATCCCCACAGAAAATACCCCTTCCTGCTTCTAGGAGTAAATGGACAGCCTGAAAATATCTCCAGGAGCCGGCGACCAGCAGCTGTTTGATGAAGAGATGAGAAACGGTGCTAATGGGACGCCCATTAATAACCCGCAAGTCAATCTCCACACCATCCTCCGCTCTCTCTCTCTCTTTGTTTCGGAATGAGGAAGTGACGTGACGAGTGTCCCTTTTTCAAATGAAAGGTCCGTGACCAGACCTGGCAGCAATACCGGTGCGCCGGTCTATCTCTTATCAAACGGATTCCTCGGAAAAACGAAAGACATGATGCTACAGCAACATCACAATAAATGTCATTCACGGAAACATCTCCAGGTCGGTGGTGGTCGGTGTTGTGACGATCGAGCGACCGCAAACAGTAAACGAGAATGCCTCAAAATGTTTATTAAAGATACCGAAGGAATCCGCTGCCTAAACAAACGATGGTTCACCGATGGACACCTTTCATAGGTGGTATGGGTGTGGGCTTGTTAGCGTGTGTGTGCTAGAGATGTTGCGTCGCTCCACTTGAGTTCACCCTCTCGAAAATGGGGCGGGGTGGAAAACGGTTGGGTAGACGAAGCGCGCGCGCACATGAAGAGACATCGGAGAAGTGTAATCTCGGCGCGATCGGCGTTAAAAATAGCAAACGGCTTCGACCGTAGCAACCGGGAGCAGCAGCAACAGACAAATGGGGCCAGGGAGCAACACCAACACACAACCCAGGGGATGGGGCATCGAAATAGAAAGAGAAAGAGCAGCAGCTGGTGGCGCTCTACTGTACGGTAAGGGCGCTACAGCAACACCAGAAGAGTGCGTGAGTGCCTGTTGAGGTGTAAAGACTTCTCGGAGGGCCCGGCATCCTCGGCACCGGTCACCGAGTCTGCCGGTTTCGTGGTGAAGTTCAATCGAGAAAGGATCTCCACGGATGAAGGCAAGGCCAAGCCGCTGCCAGGGAAAGGCGTGACAGTCAGGCACCTTCGGAGGCTTAAGGCTTTTCCCTCCATTCTCCTTCGGTCGATATTAAATTTGGTTCTTTATTGGAGTGGTGTCGGGAAATGAAACGTAAAAGGAGCTATCGAGATGGCGAAGAAGAAAAAACTAGGGCCAAGACAAACTGGTGGTTCCCGACGGTCCCAACAACAAGTGAAACACAAAGCGTGATCTCGATAAGTCCCGTTCTGAGAGGACCCCAGCACCCGGATAGGTTTGGTATTGCCAAGGGTAGTGCCATCTGGGAGCAATCGTTTGATTCGGAGACCTTATCGTACCTGTTTCTTGCTTACCGGTGTCACCGGTCGAGAAAACGCAACTGGTTTGTGCGATTCGAAGGATCTCTGTCTTGCAGAGCAGCAGACCTTTATCGTTCGGGCTTAGGCTGTCTACTTTGATGAAGTAACAGATTGATTTTTGGAACTAGATTGCAGATTATGGCTACCTTGGGAACAACCAATGATGTTAAGCTGGTGATGGCTTCGGTTGATGAACTCTTCACAGAAGGAGAATCGAGTTTTACGCTTGTCAGTTGAGTTGGGACCAGACTTGATTGACAAGAACACATTTATTTGTGGTTTTACATATTATATTACATGTCTTTGCATCTGTCTATTGATGGAACATATCTAAAGATGGTAAAGTTCCAATTTAATTGAAAAAAAATCGAGATTTCTTTTTGGTAAAACGTTTGAAATGATACCTTTTTGGGTTGATGTTCTATGGCGTAACATTAGAATGAGCCTAAGAATAATACCAAAATCCACCCTAAACCATATCTAAACAACAAATCTTTAATTTGAAATATTTAAAATGCCTCCTTCTTCATCATTAATTGGTAGAAACAGTTGTGTCGATGCGAATCAATTGTTGAAATGCATGTAGAAGGTTTCTTTACGCCTTCATTACCGGAACTAGCTGTGGTAGCTGTTCGTTTGTAGCGCTTCTCGCACTTCATGCTTTGCCAATAAATTCCCACTCCAAGAATGAAGCAACAAGCGAGGCCTCTACACCCTCCACGGTTTGGTTGATTCATAATCAAAATACTCCCCGTAACGCAATCACGCTGCGTACGCTACAATGTACATTCCCACATCTCAGTTGAATCACTTCATACAGACACACACCAGCTGACGTCAGTTCCGTTGTCAACGTCAACGGTGCCCTTCAGCTGCTTCCTGAGATCTACCATCTAAACAATTGGAACAACATTATGCAAACATTACGCCACTGAGCATTGCATGGAACGCATCGAACGCAATGAAGGAAACTTCCAAATGGCTTCCTTTGGTCTAAAAAACTTTCGCAAAACGATTGCAAAGGCTTCACTTCACTTCACTTTGCCTCGGTACACAATGTCTTCACCGTCGCCACGGGTTGGGCGCAAACTTTCGTCAAATATTTGCCGTCGGTTAATTGTTTTCCGTCAACGTTCCTGTTCCTGTTCTGACATCATTTTCCACTTTCGCTGTGGTTCGCTCGGTAATGTCTATTGCCCTGCGGTAAAGAGCTTTTCCTTTTTCCTTTTTCAACGCATAACGACCGCTCTCCCTGCCAGGGGCGTTCTAGGATACCGAGTCCGCGGCGGAAGCGGGCAGCATCCGTCAATATTTAGTGGCCTCCGGGCCCCGCCGGGCGGACCGCTGACGCTAAGTGACTCCGAACGCTGACGAAGGTTGACTTCCTCTCCGTTCGGGTTTTCGAGCGTGATGGTGGTGGAGCGTGAATTTGTTGGAAAATGTTGGCGGAAAATTCATCTAAAATTCAAATAAAATACGTGGGCCGGCCGGGTAGGATGAAGGTGATGAATGGTGATGGTGGCCAGCCGATGGGTCTATTACATGCAAGCTTTTACGTTCTCTCGCGGCATGAAAATGTAAAATGGGCTCGGATCGTACGGAAAATGGCGCTATCGCGGTATGAGATTGAAAACCTTTTTCCACTAGCCGAGTAGGCCGAGGTAAAGTGTTTCATTTTGTGGCTTCGTGGTGGAAACGTGGGACGAGCGAAACCGTCTTCGTCTTCCCCTTTTTCGGTCAGACACACTTTCTGCTCTGCTGCATATCAGTCTACGCCACGGAACTCCTTCGGGGGCTATTATGGCCGTACCATCATCAAGCATTCCAATCACGTTCGCCCAACCGGCCAGCAGCTGCTGGCTGGTGGCATATGGATTTCGGTTTTCCGGTGACCAAATGACCAACTATCACGTTTCTTTCCGGAAACGGTGCGCCGAGCGAGTAAAATGGAATGGGCTCGTGATCAGTGTTCCGGCCTACGTTGGATGCTATACGTAGCTGGAGAGAAATATGTGGTTTGGGTTAAGCGAAAGGTATTTGTAATTTATTATCGCTAAATGGGAGCGAAAGGTGTAAATTGACTCACTTGCAAGTGTTAACTTTGTCATATTAGTACCTATTTTATAGGTTTTGGGAGCTTTGTCGTACACAAACATCATCATTTGAAGGCATTAAATCATCATGTTAAATGAACAACGCAAAACTACAGCATTAAGTAATTGAACAAAGAGATAAAGGATGAAACAATTTCTTTCCATTCGAAGTGAAATCTGTACTATCAGGTATACTATTCCTTCACATAACTCAACACCGTGCATCACTATGCTCCCACCTTCCAGCCCCGGAACATGTAAATCGTGGAATGTTTTCCGTTTAATGGTTGCAGCAGTGATTGCGAGGCTCCCAACAGGATTCAACCAACGCAATTTCGTCCTTGATTCCCTTATCTCACGTGAAATTATCGATTATCCTGGACAAGGTACAGAGAGGAGGAGAAGACTCGAGTGGTCGAACAGGATGGACCGAGCTTGTAAATCGCTTCCGAAATGAGTATGCAGACGGCTCCTGCTCCGTTCCCGCGGTAGCGACACGCAAACAACGCGTTGGTGGCCACAGTGATGGCCGCAGTAGGGTAGGTCATCGCGATGGATAGCGCCAGTCACTGGACACGATCACCTCACACTGTGGCTGGCCTTGTTATTGCAGCCGTTACCATGTTACCATATGCCTCTCTCTCTCCCTGTCGTTCTCTGTCGTGTCCAGTTGGGCACGGTACCAGAAAATCGGTTGGCATCCGACGGTAATGGTGTCTGTCTGCTGCCAAAGGGCACAAGCGTTATGTCTGGGCGTTCCCGTTGATTTTCCCATTGGCACCACATGGTTTTTGGAGGGCGCGTAGGGCCGGGCAGGTTATCAAAACACGGGCACAGCACGACATTCTTTACTGTATCGATCTTACAATCAGTGTGCCCCGCGTGTGTTTGGTTGTGCGTTGGCGGTGCGTGCATTGATGACCACCGTCACGTCACGTGCTCGCAGCTAACGAAAAATGATCGCGTGAGGTACTAGCGGAAAGATTAATGGTTAAATTGTGCCGGACAAATCATTACCGGGCCCACCGGAGCCCGACCCTCAATCACAGCAAATGCCGCTGCTGTTGGATGGGCAACACCACAACACGCGACTTTTTCGGTTTTATTTGGCTAAAGGCGACCGGCTGCAGACGGGAATAATGTTTATGGTCCTGTCATTTGTTCGTACCAGTTTATGCTGCAGTTAGAGGAGTGTGTTTTGAGTAATTTTCTGAATGATTTCTCACGTTTATGCCGCGAAAATGGCAAAAAAACCTTCAACCACCATGCGTCTCCATGCGCCTCCATCGTGCGCCTCCATCAACGTTAATTTTCCTATTTGGACGGCTATGGCGTTAAAATGTCACCTGGTGTGCGTTGATTGAATTTTTATTCTGAGAAGCCACCGTTTGCGCGGCCTGCACGTCCATGGAGTGGACAATTCGCACGTCCTAGTTTTGTGGTTGTAATTGCATCATCGGTCCGTCTTCGTGTTCAGCTACCACAATCGTTGATTAGATTGATGCTAGACCCACGCAAACGTCACCACAAAACCCGCCAAATGGCACCCGGTGCCATTGCGGTTCCACCGACTTCGTTTTCAGCGTCGGTTGCATGATTACCACCTCATGGTCCCGCTTATACTGTCCTCAGTCTGCCGTTGGATGGCATTTTCATGCCACTTTAAGATTTCCACCATTTTTCTCTCTCTCTCTCTCTTTGAAGCCATTCATCATTAGCTGCTGTCGATGGCGCTTGTGAAGTGCTTCTTAAAATAAATGCCAGCAGCCGGCGGAAGAGGGGCCGAATGACAGCGTGGAAAATTGCGAAAATTACCCATGCCTATGCCACGGTTGCAGGTTGTGCGATGAAGGTTGATCGAGAAGTTTCTGTGTTCATTCACATGCCGGCAAAGGGAAGGGAGGTTCATCGTGCCGTCGTCGAAAGTCATAAACGATTCAGTGACGTTTTGCAAACCGTAAAGTTATAGCTTTCCGTTACGACTTTGCTCGCTACCTTCGCGGTCTGACGAACCATCCCTGTGTGGAGGAAAAGCATGCAACATAAACAAAACTAATGAAAAAGGTGCGACGATGATCGGCGATGATGACGTCAAGCACCGGGAAATCCATCCTTCCGAAGAGCCGAAGCCAACGTAATCGCTACGGAACGGTTGTGGAGCTTAGAAATCCGACTCGTACCGAGTCACACACCACTGCACACCGGTCTGGCTGTGCGTGGATGTGTGTGCTGGTTGTGGTGATAATGGCTGGTAGTTACGGCTACGCCTGTTGTTGTTGTTACTGCTCGATTGGGTGTTTGGTTTGGTTGTCATGTTTCCATTAGCAGCACCTACAGCGGCACCAGCTCTCCGTGAGTTTCCGCGTGAGTCGGAATGTTTACATTTGACGGAGCATCACGAAATCACAGCTCGCTCTCGGCTCTGGCATCGTCTGGTGCAGGGGTATGAAGGTGAATTGCTTCATTAGTAGCCGTGCTCCTGGCAGTCGATGCCGTGACCGAAGAGCGTTCATTCGGTCGGGCAGTCGGTTCGGATCGGCTCTGGCTGTAGCTATGGCTGCGAGGTGTCTGGTGGACGTGTAAATTTGATTAGATTGTCGAATGCGTAGCGACGCAGGATTTTGCAGACAGGCGGCATGAGCGTGAGTGTGCGGGCTCGCGATCGCTCGCACCGGGATTTTCGTATTTTGTATTTCCCTCATTTTAAATATAGCTTCTCCACACGCCGGCTAGCGTGCGTTGTCGTCGTCGTCGTCGTCGCCAGTGGGGAAGGTGCTGCACCTTAGCTGCTGCACTACCTGCAGTAGTAACATGCGATGTAAAGGCGAGGTGGTTAGATGTTCTTCTTGACTGGGCAGTTTTTGGGATATGTTTAAAATTAGTGGCACACGGTAATGGGGAATGAGACTACATTTTATGGGGATAATGCTACAAAATTGTGTTTTATGCTAGGGTTAGGTTGTGTTTTTAATGATTCATCGTCACTGGTATTGTTAAGTGACGATTTATTGCACCGTGGGGCATCTTTTTTTGGCGCATGAAGGAATCAATGTCCAGAAAGTGAAAGAGAAACGCTACAATATTGTTTTTGATATTTTTACGTTGATCAAGGGATTAATTCATCAAAATTCTTATGGTATTATTTGAGTAATCCAAACAATACGAACTATTTGTTCAAATTTAAGTTATCATTTGTCCTAAAATAATATTTTTTGCAAAGAAAGGCACCAATTACCGCGTTTCACTCACAGATTGCCTTGATTTAGTGCGTTTTGGTGAGTAGGCATCGCATTTACACAACGGAGTTCAAGAGTTACTTAGTTCCCAAAACATGTTCTCGTCATTTTTGTTTAAAAAAGGCACCTACAACAATGAGGCAAGTTTTCTATTTACTATGATCAACTATTTCCTTTGGTGCATTGCTTATGTTTTCCTTTACGGAATTTCTCCTCACAATTACTCCCTTAAATCATACTATGATTCCCTTGACACGTCTATCAACTCTTAATTGCTTTGTCAATATTGTTCTAATAATAAGATAACTCAGCTTCAACGATATCTCTCGCGCTGTGCTTGACTGCACTGATTACAGTCATCGATTAGTTGATAAGCAAACCCACAACAAACGGTGGCCACAATTCATGCTGGCCCCAAAACCGTGACCTACCCTTCCAACTGTTCAGTATGATAGCAACTGGCCAACGTCCGTGGCACCCTCCACTGGAAAAAGTGTTTCCATTTGATTGCTTCCCGCTTAAAAAAAATCTGCTTCCATTTCCAGTGCCCGAACTCAGTGCAGTGGACCGTAATGACAGCCCGGCAGCAGCATAGTACGCACCACGTCCGGCGACACTGTTGATGGTGTTCGGTTGGTGCGGTCGGTGGTTTCCGGAGTTTTTCGTTTTCGGATTTTATTTTTAGTTCCCCGCACCGGAAGCGCGGGGAAAGTGAGTGCTCTAGTGCTGTGTGTGTTTGTGTCCCAGAGTTTGTGTGTGCAAAGACAGCTGCTCCGGAGTGACCTGATCCTCAACGCGCTCTGACGCTCAATGCCAAACCATGGCGCTCGTGATGCTTCCTTGTGATCTGCCCTGGTGGTCAAACGTCCAGAAGAAGCTGACCACGATCGAGGAATCGGCCGGTTCGCTCGATGTCGTCCTCGATGTCATGCAAAAGCTGCACGAACTGTGCAAGTGAGTGATCTAGTGATGTACCCGCCAGGAACCAAGTATTAATGCTCCTTTCTCCCTTTTCCATTTTCCGGTGCTGTGCAGCGTCAGTCTCGATCCGGACGAGGATGGCAAGGATACGACGGTGTTCGATGGGTTGCGGCACTTTGTCGAACGCACGATGGACGCACCGGAGCGGGAACACTTCCTGGGCCACACTGTCCGGTCGCTGGCGAGGCACGCGCGCGATCTGAAGCTCCATCGGCCACCGCGTGGGCTCAGCTTCAGCCTGCAGCAGCAGAGCGACAGCTACGAGCTGCCGTACCGTCTCGTCGCCTCGCTGCTGGCCAATGCGTTCTTTTCGACATTTCCAAAACGTACTGAAAAAACACACCCCACGTTACAAGACTTTAACTTTACACACTTTTTTAGAGGTTTAGTAGAGTAGGTTGATCCAACGGACGCGCGACCATTCCCGCAAAAGGCACTAGCGTTGGCTAATGGATTCTTGTTTTGTGTTTTCTCTCCCTTTCTTCGTCGCCTTTGACAGCAATGCGGTACAGAGGGTCAAGTTTCGGAGCTTCCTTTATTACTTCGACTGGTTGGAGCGCAGTTCGGGCACCAGTCTCGATGGGTGTCTCCGCGTATCCCGCAAGGTGATGACCGGAAAGCAGTGGCTAACGATTGAGGATTGGCTCGAGTGTGAACTCCCGCTGTGTGACGTCGAGATCCGGCACGAGGGCAAGCTAGATAAAGCGGATCCAGACACGATGCAGACCGTATTCGCAACGGCACGGCTCGGTGGTGATGTGCTGGCCAGCGGAGACTCCCAGGAATCGATCCAGTTCTGTACCTTTCCGGAGCTCCTTGCCGTCCTCCTGTACGTTGAAGCGCTCGAAGACAACGAGACACTGCAGATCGAGAACGCACACCACGTGGCACGGATCGTGGATCCTCGGTGTAAAGGACCGCTCCTGGAGAAGATCGCCGAACCCCGGAAGACAACACTGTGCTGCGTGGATGCGGAGAACTACCGGGCGTTACCATCGCAACAGTTCGAGGAAGATGACATCTTGCGTGAACTCAACAAGTGCCTGCTGGCATTCCGCCAGAACACAAGCTGTCCGGTGCTCGGTGGTGGCGGAGAATCCGGAAAGCAGGCAACTGGCGAGAAACGTGGCAACGCCGGTGGTCCCGGTGGAGTTGCCCTAAAGCTGGACCAACTCGAAACAGTCTCCAGTAAGGGCCGACTATCGCCAATCGGTGAGCGTGACCGCGAAGGTTCCACACCGGGCTCACCGGACGTCTACACGACCATCTTCATCCACCAGGCGACACCGAACTCGAAACGATCGAGCAACGATTCGAACAAACTGGAAAAGGACATCAACAAACGACGATCGTGGCTATCGCCGGAACGTCCGAATGGTGCCCCCGTTGCTGCCGCCGCTAGTTCCGTATGTTCCATCGGTTCCGCTGCAAGTGGGAATCGCCGCGGGAAGTTTATCATTCTCGGTTCATCCGGCGAGTGTTTGCCGGTCAATCGCCACCCACTGCGCATCCCGGACGGTTATACGAGGCTGGATTCGGGATCGAGCTGTGGCTCGAGTCAGGATGAGTTCCACAGCGCGAAGGAATCGTTCGATGAGGACGACGAGGATGGACTGAGGGCACACGCTTACGCTTCCGAGCTCGATACGCCTGAGCGGAGGTTTGACTTTGCGCAGAAGCTTCGGGAAGCACTGGAGCATGATCGAATGCGGCCTGTTAATGGGATCTCGGCGGGGGGCAGTACGGAGGAGAGTAGCTATGCGGTGGGGATCAGTGTGGCCGGATCGCAGACACGGGATCAGGATATACGAGTGCGACGGGGTGGTTCGTGTGGGTTCGTGCTGGATGGATCACTGGATAGCAATCTGGGTGAGCTGGAGTGGCATGATGAGGTGCCAGCAAGGAAGGAGAAGCTGGGGAGCGGTCAGCGACACACCAATGGGACGCTGGAACGGAAGGGAACGAATGAATCGTCACGGTATAGCTTCGATTCGGATTTGGGCTCGGAGCTGGAAGAAGTCTACGAGAAGTTTGCCAAGTAAGTACAACTGGTGTGCTCAATTTAGTTCAACTACAGCTTGTTCTTCTACTAATAATACTCCTCTCTCTCTCTCTCGCTGTCTGCAGATGGCTCGAGGAACCAATCAGCACCGACAAACCGAAGAAGCTGGACGCGAGAGATGAAGCGGTCCTGAAGTTCGCCAACTCGCTACTCAAACGGACACTGAGCGAAAGCTTCGTGGGCATTCCGTTTACTGAGGAGTGCATAGCGAGTGGGAATGGCAGTAATGCCGAGGCACGATCTGCGAGAATTGTCAGTGGTGGTGGTACCGGTGGTGGTAGTATCGGCGGAATAGGACAGAAGGAAAGGATACTGCTGCACGTACGATCACTTTCGCTGGAGCTCGCGAAGCATAAGCACAAACTTGCGGCACAACTGGTAGGTTGAAGAACTTGCAATGATTAGTGCGAGGTTACACGCGTAGTGGTAGTGTTAGTAGTTTGCAGTTGCTGGGTAGATCCTTTTTCTCCTTAGCTCTTGACATTTGAACCGCTTTCATGAGATTGATCCTTCTGCGAGTGATCTTCGGTTTGTGAATACAAGAACTTAGAAGTAATGTTGAAGAGCTTCGTTTGTATATACCTAGACTACCTGTTTGTGCCAGAGCCTAGATAGAACAGATGTTGATTCTTTTTTATCTCTTTTGATTTTGACTTTTGGTTTTCCATTCTCTTTTCTTTCCCATTTCCCCGTTTTTTTCTTATTCCCGCTGGAACTGTGCGGTTCCGTGCGGATCTCTGACATCAAATTCCATCACCTCATCTGCATCATCATCATCCCGGGTTGTTACCTTCATTATTCCACGCTTTTTGGGATGTCGTTTTCCGTTCGGTGTGCATTGGTTTGTCGTGTGGAACGTTCGATCTCTAGCGCAACGAGTATATGGCACTGGAACCGGCCAAGCTGTTCAAATGTCCCAACATTCAGCTAACGCGAACCGACCACCGGAAGCTGCTGCACCGGCTACGTTCGACCCAGAGTGGTTCCGGGTGTGGTTCAGTAGCCCAGGAACCACTGGGCACGGTCCGTGGCCGGGCGTCGACGCCACAAGGTTCGTCTTCTAAGCCGGCCCCAGTCATCCGTCAGTCGTCGCTAAAGACGAAGCTGCTGCACTACAAACCGAACTGGTCCGTTTCGTACTATCAGGACGTCAAGTGTGACGATGTGGTACTGAAGGTAGGAGGGCTCGTGCTGTCATTGTTGTTGCTGCTTGTGTGTGTTTTTGTGTGCCTGTGAGATGCTCGCATAAGTTTTGTGGTGTACTCGTGGTGGCCAGATAATATTATTAACTAGCAAAATGGAACAATTCGCTGCATCTACGTGCATATGAAGGTAATCTGCTGCTGCTGCTGTTGTGCTCACAAACTATCACTTACTCTTCAGTATCTGCTCTCTGCTGTCTATTTGTTTCTCTCACACTTTTTCTAGTCTTTCGCTCTGTTTCTACATAATAAAAAATGTTTTTTCCAATTCAATGTTTAATGTTGACCTCGTTCAACCACGGTTCAAATCAGAATTCCCTTTTTTCACTCTTCTCCGTTAGATCTCGCAACTCGCTCAAAAACGAACGCTCAATGTAAACCTGCGACCTGTGGCCACCGGTAACTGGGGCTGTGGAAGCAGTCGACGGGGGGACGTTCAGCTGAAGATGGTCATCCAGTGGATGGCGGCCAGCGTCGCTGGGTTGCCCTACCTGAGCTACTACACGGCAGGGAATGAGAAACTTTCCAAAGTAAGTTCCACGGTTTTGAAGGTCCCGCTGGAAGACACTTTCATCATTTATCGTCTCTTTTGCAGCTCGATACGATCTGCCGGGTGCTGAAGGATCGAAAGTGGACGGTCGGGGAACTGGCGTCGGCCACACTAAGTCATGCCCGCGATATACTGGAGGATCCGTTTTACTACAACAATGACCGCAACTATTGCATGTTCTTCGAGAAGCTGATCGGCTTGGAGAAGGGAACACACTGATAAGAACGAACGAACAGACACTCACAAACAGATACACAAACCAGACAACACTGTTGTCAGTGGACCAAGGACGAGGACATAAGGTCGCGAGCGAGAATTGTAAAAGACAAATAACCTTAGACTCTGTGGCGGTGGCGAAAAAGGCAAAGCAACTTGGAAAGCAATAAACAAAAGAACTTTTGATACCGATACTTATGAGAAGGCAGCAGCGACCGCAGGATTCATGCTTCGATCATAAGCGAATAGGATTGAGGTCGTGCTCCGGGGAATGTTGCGAATGTTGGCTCGGGATTTACGCTAGGCGGGATACCTGTAAATAGAATTTTCTAGAAACGTTGACCATGTTTATGCTGCTCGTCTCCTCAGTGTAGGTACCGAAAAGCAGAAATTCAAACGTCTTCCTACGCACGAGCGTTTACCTTGTTTGTTTCCCTTTATGTTCGGAGTTGAAGGGACGGATTCGTAGAGACTCTAATGGCGCTCTGGCAGAGCCACAGCGAGCGCATGGAGAATGTTTTATTGATGCCAGTTTTGAGGTTCAGATGCCACCATACCTGCGCTCGGTTACATGGTGCCGGTGCGCGGAGTTATTGAGTTCAATAGAAGGCTTCAGCTTTTCCCAAATATTCCGTAGACACTCGGCATCACACGAAAGACGCTCCGTAGCTCTCTCTCTGAGAAAGATTGACTTAACCGTTAGCTAGGGTAGACTGTATAGCGAATCAATAAAAACATGACGCTTATTTTAGGAAGGATTGAACGATTCGAAGCGACAGAAAGGAGAGTCGTCTATCTCAAGTTAGAATACAAGTTGAAATGAAAATACCACAGAAATCGCTTGTGAGAGAGACAGGAAAAGCGGCCACAGTTCAGCTTCAGGTAGATCGATAGCTTTTTTCTTCGTCGTCAAAAATAATCTTCCTTGGCCAACGCAGATGTTCAGTAAGTTATGTGCCATTTTGTTACCCATTCAAATCGCTAGTCCAATAAAGCTGGATGATTTTGAAGCAATAAGCAATATGTTGGATACTTTGTACGTCGTTTTGAATGCTGTACTAGCTGGTAAGTGTTCTATTCGGTGTAAGTCGTTTCTTTCCTTCCATTGCTTCCAGAAATCTGCTTCCATCTTGGGGAACGTAACGTTTATTTCGGCATTTCCCTGGGTAGGAAGTTGGATAAATAATGTTTAATATAATTTAATTAAATTATTTTACAAAAATTGCCCCACAAGCGCAGGATACGCGTACGATTGTCTGATTAAACGGCCAAACCAAATATATAACATCGAAATGTTTCACGAAACATTTCAAGATGAAAATTAACTGTTTTCTTGAAAAAAAATCGGTGAAAATTTTATGCTTGCTTCAGCATTAAATTAGAAACGGCAGTTTTTTACTGGTTTCATCTGGAAGCAGGATAAAGGCCAACTTGATTATCAGGTGTTCAGGATCATCCACGATAGTATTTTCTTCATGCAATGCTTCATGCACATGCAGCTGCCTTCGCAGATGTACCATTCATCCTGACGAAGTTCATACAGCAATACAGCAAATAGTGTAATTTCTAGTCGGTTAGATTAATAGACGAACTCATATCAGTGTCATTGAAACTCTTAGTTAGTTTATTTAGTTTTCACTGCTAGTTTGCAGACACAAAGAAAATCGGAAGGTAATTCAGTCTCCCAGTATCAATTGTACGATAAGTTTTAATTCTTCATAGCTTCAGCTCCATTAAGATGCCCTCTAACCAGTAAAACAGTAACTATCAAATATCTCTCTTGCCCATCATTTACTGTTACATTCCTTTTCCATTTCTAACCAACGCAAAGCCAAGAGCTATCTGCCATCGATCGCTGTATTTTGCATCAAACAGGTGTTTACCGGCAACATACGGTAAACGGTCGCTATCTTTCCGTCGCGGCCATAAAGAGTTCATGCAGTTCCTTAACCTTTATCCCAACCGTAGCGCATGTGTTTCCGCAGACAATGCCACGCCAGCATCTTAGCGCTGTCGGTGTTCATCTTTACCGGCCTCCAAAAAAACAGCGAGCTTTTCCTAGTTAACAGCGGAGCGTTCGTTTCGTGGAAAATTTTACGCGTAATACGCTGCTCTCAACAGGATGTTTTGGAGAGCAGTATTGCTAGGAAAAACCCAGAGCATCGGAAATGCATGTCATGCCATCGGCTGAGTTCATCCAGGTTCGTTCGCTCGGTTCGGTTCGTTGTTGTTATTGGAATCTCGTGGAATGTTTTGGGTGTCCTCGGTCGGTGTCCTTCGCCAGTTCATCCATTTCCACCCACAAACGAAGGGGTATATGGCGACTTGTTTTGACTGGCGTTCAAAGTGATGACGTGGGTGCGTGCGTTCCGGCGTATGTTGTTGATGTTCGGTTCCGTTTTCGGCAATGCAGCCCCGTGAAATGATGCAAAGGATGCATTTGCAATAGTATTCCTATCGATACTACTACAACTGAACGACAATTACACCGAAAAACACGAGCGCACGTGTTCGCGCGTCCTTGTAGACCGGCTCGTACGTTCGTTCGTTCGTTCACTCGTTCGCTTGCTCGCTCGGTCATTCGCATCAATGTTGCCCGCTGTCCACCATTTTCCATGCGAATTATTCTCCAGCACCAGCAGCAGCAGCAGTACGATGATGGGGCCAAAGCACCGGCGCACCAATACCGAGACAAAATCACGGCCAATCGTTCGCGCCAGTGCAACTTTCCGTGTCCTTTGTGCAGCGCCGAATCCGCAATTCGTTGGAGCTGCTGGTGGAGGTGAACACGCGTCGTCGTCGCCGACATCGGTACATCCCAGCTCGTAACTGGGACCTCCCCCACACCTGGTAGGGGTGATGTGTCGTCGTGTCAGGACAGCGCACAGTATGATCTCGAAACACGCAGCAATCGAAACGCATTTAGGCGGGACCGCACCAAAAGCATCAAAGCCAAAGCATGTCAAGCTATTGTTTTTTTGTGGAAGAAGTGCAGTTGAATCCTTTTTGGGGAGTATTGAGGATTTTTGAAAAGTGATATTTAAAGTGGTATTGAAGTGAAATGGAAGTGATATAGTATTTGATTTTGTGAAGTGCAACAAATTATCGAATGTTTTATTGTTGGAACGCTATTGTGACTTATTAGTGAGGAGCATCTGAGTTGTGATTTAAAGTTCCTTGTGTGTGCTCACTCCAGTGGAAGTATCGGAATCCGTTTTTGGTAAGTTATGGTACCTCATCGAAAAACCTCGTTCCCGCCATAACATTGCCCGAGGGTGAATTTGGAATGGTTTTGCAATTTTACACTCTCACAGCAGCCCTTTATCGTAAGGAAGCCAAGCTCTGGAAGCTTCTCGAACAACGATCCGACCACACGCTTATAGTAGGTCATCCGAGAGCCTCCCGAAAAGGGGTCCTTCCAGTGCCGCACGGCGGGGTCAGTGCGGTATTCCTGGAGGGCATCCGAATCCGATTCACGTGCCACTGGGAGATGCGCTCTGCCGAATGGGTGGCATGCCGTGGATGAAATCTGCTGAGTTCTAGAAATGAACCGAGTGATGTCGCACTAGTTCCGGCTTGTTGTTGTTATTATTATAGCGAACCCTTTTTCCTCTGAAGGGAATGAGTTGACTGGACTGTAATGAGTGATAGAAAATAGTGTGAAAAGTGTTTCTATCACTAGTAAATGGAAGATACTCCGTCAACCTTTAATACGCATTAATATCAGCCGCCAAACAACGACTCGTGGCACGGAGACTGATAATCGCGTCGTGAGTTCGTCTTGGCTCTTGGCCGGCTCTCGCTCTCATGCGTTCTCGGTTCCTTGAGATGACCTTGAACTTTGCTTCGTCGTAGCAAGCCGATGAACACGACGACAACGGCAATGTCCTTGCCAGGCGAGGAAAATCTTGCAAAACCCTTACACCTGACCTGCGTGCAAGCTTGCAACGCACTCGCACGCCAGCTTGTGTGCAAGAGTAAATTTTCCGGAAAATGGAAAACTCGGTGTGGCGGAAAGAGATGAAGCTAGAGAGAGGAAAAGGGATGCAAAAAGCGAAGAGCGAGATGACGGAGGTTGCTGGTTTACCCACATTAAAGCCGCACCTTCCTTTGGGCATGGAATTTCCCAGCTTTTCCGTGCCTTTTCGCTGTGTCTGCTTCGGCTGTCGAACTTTAAGACGACGCAGACAACGACGACGACGTCGAGGAAGATGCTTCTTCGAGTCATTCACTCTTCACCGTGGCGGGCATTGATGCTGTACTGGTGGGGGGACCGTTGGATCGTTGGAAGAAGTTTGTCTCGTGCCGTAACCGTTGCGCTAAATTTGGGAAAGGAAACGGTGAGAGGGAGAGGGCGGGTGGAATGGACAGGTGAATCTGCACGTTTTCCCTTGTCCCTTCCCTCACTTGGCTACTCCAATGGAAGGGCGCACACCTGTTGAAGAGGATTGTGTCTGGCGAGGTGAACGAGCGTGACTTCGGCATACGGCTGGTTCGTACCGGTCACACCGTCGTCTGCCAGAGATTTTTGGGAGAACTTTTTGGTGGGAGGGAACCTCCTGTCTCACACCATGACGTGAGATCAGAGTCGTTACAGTGTTTTAATATCTCCGCAATCGGGAGCTGCAGGTGTCCTCTGGACTGTTTTGAGATATTGATAGTGCCGAGGTGGGTAATAAAGCGTTGCGCAGCGTGCCACACAGCGTGGCCAGTTTTGTGGAGTCGATCGTCGTGGATGGCGCGTGCGACGGTGGAAGGATTGCAGCAAGTGGTATACCCCCGGTTCCTGGGAAATGGATTCAGAAATCGGTTTGTTTTCGGTATGGAAATGGCATCGATTACCATTTCGTTAATTGTC
>NC_064877.1:18975000-18980000 GCF_943734665.1 Anopheles aquasalis
TTGGCCGGTCGTGTGCCTTTAAACCTGGCTCATCCCAAGTTTGCTGGAAAAATGTCAGAAACGAAACAGAGCCTGCCTCGGGTTGCTTGAACTGCAATGTAACGTTGATGGGGAGCTCGGTTAAGCACGTAGCAGGCTTGGAGATTGCATTGCCGAGCCGATCTTTTGCTTGTTTTGCTTTTTAATGATTTTGCACGACTTTGGGACAGTTTTATGGGGGCTGGACGGGGAATCCCCGATATTGAGGCTCCGGTAGAGGGCTTTACCTGTTACTACACAGAGTTCTAGGCTGGTGATTGGCTAGCAGGATTAACGGACTAACTTGTGTTTGCGTAAGGTCTGTGAGGATGACGACGTTGTAGTGGAATTGTATTGGTTGTTTTTTATGAAAATTTACAACCTTGCGTTGAGTTTAGTGCCTAGAATATGCTTTGCCTAGAAGAACCTTTTGTTTACTTTTCTACCGTAAATTTTATTCACAATTGGTGCTCTTTGGATTGCTTGTTCTTTAGATTTGGAACCTTTGCTACGTTCAGGCCGTCTCCTTAGCCCTATACATGTCGATTTGCATGATAACAATGTCACAAAGTGTCACTCATGCAGCAGCAGAAGCGCATCTTTTGCGCGGTGATGTAACAAGCGCGCCCCGTTTGATACTCCACCAGTGTGGCGAGGGCCGTGCGCCCTTTTGTGGTTTTTGGCTTGCCATTTTCCTCATTTCCACCCACCCATAAGTTCCCTTTCGCGGTTGCCTCCTGTAGCAGACGAGGCAAGCTTTTTGGAAGTAATACAGGCGATACAGGCCAACGAAGAGAACATAACAGAGCACAAGCGCACGCACGTATGTGTCTACCGGTCTCATAAAGTACCACGACCGCGCCCTGCCCTTGCCCCGAAAAAGGTGCACCACACCAAACTGGGCACGACCGCGAACATATTGGCTTGCGGAATGAATCCATAAATTAAACACTTGTCAAACGAAGGTACCACAACAAGTTGGGGTTTGGAATGAGATGCCCCGGGATGTGGGAAGAGACATGTAGAAAGAATCCCCAAAATCAGTGGCTACCAGAACACATAGACGCGGTGCTTTTTGGGGGGCAAAGAGAGGAACCAACTTAAAGTAGGACTAGCAAGCGATAGGCGCGCTAGTGAAGGACTTCTCAATGAACTTCCCCCGAACTCCGATGAGCTAGTCTCCATCCACCTTCAAGCCATCATCCAGCTCAATTAGGTGGTGTTGGTGGTTTCGTTGTGTATTCATTGGAGAATTGTCTTCTTTTTTTTGCTTCTTGCGATCGTTTCCCTTCCACGGAGAAGTTGATAAGAATTTGGCGCGCGACATTTTTTGCTTCTTGCTGCTTCGTGCGTCGCGAGACCGCCGCGAATGCCTTCCGAGCTCTTCTGATTAATGGTTTTCGGTGAATGGTGAGCTCAATCGCGAAATGTCACCGTGACGTGCGGCTGTGCGAGCGTATAATTTATTGTTTTCCCTATTATTAGTGTCGCATCCTTATCGGTGCTGCTGCTGCTATCTCTCGGGCTTTAAAGTAGGTATCGCGGTTGCGGTTGATGGATTGTTGCAAGCAATCGATTGATCTTCTTGGGCTGCGTGTGCGTTCGTTTGAGTTTCATGTGTTTTGGGGCATGTTAATCTACCGAGCTCTCCCTTCAGGAAGGAAACGTTTTAATGAGGAAAAGGCGAGACATTACCGAGATTGCTCATTGGAAGCTAGGATTTATGAGCCGCAGCTCAGAAGCTGATTGACAGAAGCATCGGGAATCTCGTGGATTTGACTTTGAGTTAGCTCTTAATTCAGCAGAAATTTACTTTTTATTGCCAATCAAGTGACTGACTAGCGCGGTTCGGAACCGGAAACTGATCCACCGAAGGCCAGCAGCTTTGCAAACCTTCAGCGCCTGCTGTTCAGGCGCGCAATCTTCTAATCGTTTCGGAATCACAAAAGTTTGCGCGTTTCTCCTAAGGGCCGGGGCAAAATGTAATTAAATATTTATTGGCCCCACCGTCACCGCCGCTGCCATCGCTGCTGTGCTGTTGCAGAACGTTAAGGTGCGCACGCCAAGCTGTGGCAGGCAATTAAAACTGAATAAAATTACCAGCACGACAACCTCACGCGCACGCTCTCTCCTTGGCTGACCCTACAAGATCTTGTGTTGATGGTGGTGAGCTGGTTAAAAATAGGCACCGGCACAGTAAGGAGCCCCGAAAGGAGCTCGCCATTTATCTCGTCGTTGATTTATGCCACCGTTCACCTTCCTGAGGTCCCCCCGGGGGCCTTCGTCCTGCGGCATCACCAGGCCAGGGTGGTAGCACGCGACAGAGATGAGTGCAGGCCCGGGGTAGCGGCAAGTGATTTTGGTCTCTTCTGCGGAATGTTTTATAATTCATCAATCTCCCGCCAGAAGGAGAAAGTATTATTTTAAGAGCGGTAAAAATGCATACCATCTTCAGCATGCGCCCTTACACGTTTCCAGGTTCGAGGAGTGGTTCAGAAAACTCTGAGCTGAACATTTCAATCAGTTTCAGGTGCGTATCCCTGTTCCCGGTGGCAGGTTTGCAGCAACACAAGATCTAGCTAGGCCAGGGAGGAATTTATCAATTTTCATTCCATCCTGCACGCGCCCCTTCGGAGGATGTTATGTTTTGCGAGAGTGAGTTTGAGCGCAAGCGGGTTGATAATTTTGTACATCAATTACATTCCAACAGTGGGCCATTGTGAAGCACCAGCTGCTGCAATACGCATCGGTTATTGTTGGGAACCAAAAAGAAAATGTTGTTCCATTGTTGTAGCACCGGCATAGTCCTGGCAGTGTCCCTCTGTCTTAATTCATTCGCGAGAGACGCGCGAAAACGCGTCTTGACTCATTAATTTCCACCGCGGCGACCGGGATGGCGAACAACTTTCTTCTCGTCATTCGTCTCGTCCGGGAAATGTTAACAACTTTTCCGGGATTAATTTAAGTGCCTCTGTGGGGGAGGGATGTGTTTTCGGTGGGCCGGATTGGAGTACACTTTCTTTTGTTCGCCTTCGGTTGTTCTATCTTTCGGTTGTTTGCAAATGTGTGTTTTGTAGGAAGCGGTTCCGGAGTGACCGTTGATACGGGAAAGTTTTTCTCCGAAGCCCTGAAGCCCTTGTTGTTTCAAGTGCCATTTGTCATCGAGAGAAGTTGGTGTTTCGTTGATTAGCAAACGATGGATGGAAGGAGTAGAAGCGTCTTGCTCCAGCGCTCGTAAGATATTGGTGCTGATGGTGGTTGGTGTCACATTTGTCACAAAAGTTTTATTACCGGGAACAGCAAGCTTGCGATCGGCTGGCTTGTATGTTTACCACACAATTCCCATGTTCTACAGCTGCAGCTACAGCAGAATCCTTATCTCTCGAACAGTGCGCGGCTTATAACAGAAACATCTAATGAGCACTCCAATGATCAACACGGTAGGGAGCCGGTTTGTCGCATTTATTTGATCGAACGTGTCCTGCACGTGCCACGGACAACAAGGGTAGTGGAAGGGAGCACCACCATCTCATTTGAATCACCATATTTGAAACGTAATCTGGCCGCCATGCGACGCTCTAATCTGATGTCCCTCCTAGAGAGTAGAGCTATAATGAGCGAGACCATAATTGTTACTGCCGCTGCGGCTAATGATATGTTTGAGGCAACGCACGCTTTCGGTTCTCTTGCCTTCGATGTGAAACTTCAGATGAAACTAGATATTGTTTCACAACAGTGGCACAGTGTGGCTTTGCATCGTTAAATGGAGTTTGATTAATTGAGCTATTCTACATTTAACGGCTGCTCGAGTCACTCCCAAAGGTCACTCGAAGGAATTCAAGTGTTGTGAAGTGTTTATGTAAAACAATTTTAGGCCTGGGACTGGGAATTGGGAGATATAAGAATCGAATCGAAAATGGGACCATCCTGCGTACCGTATCGTTGTTATCACAATTCATTGCAGATGACGGATCGGTGGAAAATATATTGGTACGAAAACCAATAACCCACAACAGCACACACAGGAGCGTCGTGTTCCGCATAAAATTGTTTGGATGGAAAATTCAAATTTCCCCCCGTTTCCCTCTGCTGCCATGTGAGAACCGTGGCACGTGGTGTTATGTTACAGCAACGAACGAAATATTGGGAAATGGGATAATGCTTCACGGGTATAAAGCAGAGGGCCCAATGCGACGACAGCCTTATATGCTAATCATGTGCCAGGGTCCACATTAGAATACCAGAGGTTTGGGGCCCATCGGTTGGACGCTGGTTTGCATCCGTTCCGTACCGCTGCTGCTTCATGGAGTAAAATATGAAAACAAGAAAACGTAAAATAAAACGGAAAAAATATGCGGTGCCCCATTGCAGGCACGGTGGGTCGTGGTGGTAGCAGATTTGAATTTTACGGCCTTGCAGCAATATTGGATCGGTTCCGATCGATGATCCGAGGGATTATTTTTGGTTTTTATGTTTTCGTGAAACAGAAACCCTCCGCTTAATGAGCACGAACGAAGAGTCAAGTGTCCGAATGGAGTAGAAGACCCTTCGAAGGCCTTTAAGAAACGATAATTGTATTTCATTATTACATTTCGCTCACTGATGGTTTGATATTTTGGTGAATTTTTGATCAAATCTTCCCCAGTTTTATGTGCATCATTATGGTAATTAATTGAACCAATCCCCTAGAAAGCCTGGAGTGGCAAAAACTTACCCCAAGGGAGGGAAAGTAGCAGCTGAGTAATCGCAAAGCAATTCTGCACCAAACTCGCCGTGCCGGCCGCTTCCATCAATCACAGTGCGGTCGTTGTGATTGATGATCGTTTCATTAAAGGCGAAGGCGAGAGTCGATCGTTGTCGTTTTTTTCTTCTTCTTCTTTCGAACTATTTGGAGCACACAAAAGCGCACTTAAAGCATCACCATCCACGTCAGTTGCGTCGAGCGATGCTCATCGCTCGTGGAAAAGGTTTTTCTTTTTTGC
>NC_064877.1:18985000-19000000 GCF_943734665.1 Anopheles aquasalis
ATCCACTTGAAAACAATCAACCAAAACCATAAATCAATCGACGAACGATGACGACGGGACATCGAGAGTGACCCGGGGAGGCGGGGTAAATCAGGACACAAAAAAACAGAGCAAAAACACACAAAAAACAACGAAAATGATGCATTACATTAAGCGTTTGCAGGAGATAAGGATAACAATGGTATGGCATCATCACAGCACCTCGCCTCAATATTTTTGCAATATTTTATCGCGGACGCATTTTTCAATTGCATCTCGCGGTTTTGCGCGGGCACCAAAAAGGTGCTCCGGGAAAAAAAGAATCGGTCGCGAGTCAGGAAGGCAAAGGCTTCGAGGGTGATTGAGTATAGGTAGCTTATTGAATGTTTAATTAATTTGAACAGGTGCTAACGAAAGGCACAAAAGCCATTCGCCGATCGCCGAGCTATCGCAAAATGTCGGCGAGAACGAGAAACGAGTGAGAAACTGTCAAAATGATAATGCCACCGGAATTGAAGGGGAAAATTTACGAGTTTTTAAATAATGCAGCCCTTTCGCACTGGACCAGGAACCCCAGGGCAACCTGCAGCATCCTCTGCACTCGAGTGTACGCGTGGTGGCATTATCTTTATCGTGCGCAACTCGTCCTCGCGCATAAGGGATGGCGTATGTTGTTTGGGACAAAAGTCAAAAACAGAAAACATTTGTTAAAAAAAACGGGAAAACCCATCGCCAGGGGGACTATTTTTCCCCCAAAAACAAAAATAAAAAAAGAGCGAAACACGTGGATGCCACTCGATCGGTCGGTGTGTCATTTACAGCTGACTTGGCGTGGCGATTGACAGTGGAAATGATCTGGCTGGCGGCTCCAAAAACCCGTGTTACTGTCCCGTCCATTCGCTGCCCACATGATTAACGTAATGAGACCATGGAAAGGGTGTCATTGTGGACATGCAGTCCGCCTGACCGACCCGGCTGCTGTTGTTAAACTGTTGTCAAACGATGGCGGGGGGTCTTGTGACAATAATTCAAATCGAATCAAACACACTGACTGCCGCTTCTGTTGCTGCTTATGCTGCGGGAATCAAAGCGATAGGAGTAAAGGATGACTACACGTGTACAATTAACCTTCATAATAATGTTGCAGCATCATCCGGCTAGCGTATGGATGATAAAAAAAAAAACATAATCATGTAGTATCTCCGTTGGGGGTAAAAATGGAGCCATGGACAAAGTACCTGACATCCTGGCATCGGGTACCATGGCTACCATGGTATGAGTATAAATCAACATTTAAAACAAGAGCGAGCATAAAAATCGAATGCACAAGCCGCTGTTTTATGCTAAAGGCGTAGAGCAGAGGGGCAGCAGAGATTGCAACATTCTAGATACAGCTAAACATACAGTACGCCCTCCTTCCCCATTGATCGTCCTTTTTGATCGTCCTTTTCCCGATGTGACTCGTGATGGCTATCGGGCTAATTGAAAATGTCATTTATGAACTTTGCTCCGGGCTGAACATGGTCCCGTGGTTTTTGATGCCATTTTAATGCCATTCATTTCCACTTCCTGTGGGACGATGTTACGAGCAAAGTTGTAACCAATGACCTCTGGCATTTGCAACTAAATCTGTAGTCCATGTATTCTATGATTGCTGGTTTAATTTTTCTCTTTTTATCACGTCTTTTCTGTGTAATGAATCGTTATCAAATGCTCGTTGGTTCTAGGTGGTTTATTCTTGCTATATTCTGTGGAGTTAAATGTTGTTATTTAAATGTCGATATGGAAGTTTCATAATTGATTCTTAGAACAAATGAATCTTGGGTTAAACATAAGAAAGAAAATATGTTATTTTTAAAGATCTGCCAAAAAGCTGGTTCCTTTTCTCAACATCTCAATTGTTACATTAGCAACCAAAGGGAGATCTTTTTGAATAAATTAAGACAACGAGCATGTCTTTTGAAAATGTAAAATATACGAAGGTCTTTGAAAGTCCATGCTGGTCTCACCTCAAGGTGGCTAATTAATCCTTTTCAAATATTGACCGTCGGTAGGTAGAGCTTGACGACTTCTTCGTTCATTTTGTTGTCTCAACTCCATCCAGCTCCAGATTTGCGACCACTTTATGGTTTCAGATGTGGCAGGGGTTTCTTTAGGGTTAAGTTAGATGGATAAGAAATCGTCGTGTTGTCCCTAATGATATGCAATCGAGTTATGAAGTTTTCTATTGACGAAGCCAAGGTAAAAGTGTCACGAGGGACCGAATTTTAAATCAATTCGTCGCTTAAGGTGCCGGAACGGTCATCGTTTGTTTGGCGGTCGTTTTGTTCTTTTGTCCATAATCGTGTTTGCGGATAAGCGGTTTAGCAGACAACTTTTCACATTATTTGTGCATTGTAATGATGGGATCTGGAGCGATTTATTTTTCGGTACTACAAATCCACAAACAACCGTTTGTAAAATCAGGTATAGATTTGTAGTGGATAATGGATTGGGAACCCGTTTTTCGCTTGATTGCAAAAAAGGAGATTGTTCAAATAGGATCATGATGAAAGGAAAGGGGAACAGGGTTGTTGTTGATTAAAGATGCTAATATGTTGTTATTGATTTGCCTTCATATCCCCGTCAACATTGTCAACAATTAGCTTAATTTGAACCACGCATCATGGATATTAAAATGATTGTTTTAGTTGGATCGAAATTTCATATTCAGTAAAATCAATGAAATTGTGTGCTAATGATTATTGCTGGGCGCGTGCTTTGTATGATAACACCTTTCTATGTCAGGCATATGATTTAGTTTAAGCTCTATGGCCTGGCATCATTAAACATTTATGCAGGAACCAATCGAATGTTTTTCTCTAGAAGAGAGTTTCGGTTTAAAAATTTTCGTTTGATTTGAATGCAATATCGATTTCTGTTGAACAATCGAACCTATTCTCCAAAATCGATTGCGTGCTTCATGAATTCGGCATTCGGCTCACATGCATCAGGAGCATATCTTACATCCACTCCGCAAGGAAGCTCTCAACCGACGATACATTTCACACCATGTTCAAGGTCTGTGGTTTTTGGACGAAGCTAAGGCCTGTAAAGGACCACTTAAATCGTCCGTTCATACCCGTTAGCCCACCGATGGCGATACCGAAACGGAAGCTTAACTTCGCTCCCTTAGACGAACCTCTTTGCCGGGAGTTTCCGAAGCCCCACTCCCTGGGCTCAACTGAGCAGAGAGCTCTCATCAAATCACATTCGCCAAGCACATTTGTTAGCAAAACAACGATACCGTTAGTCGGACCGAAAAGCACATCGAACTGTCGAGTGGTTCCACGGAATTGGGATGCTCGAGAAGGCCAGCATGCCCCAAGGGCGGCAAAGTGGAGCTACCGGACTTGAATACATTATCCTGTCGGTTGCTTTTGTAGCTCTTTCGATGGCCTTGCTTCCAGCGGCAAATCGGTGCATCGCTTCTGGATAATTTCTGGCCCGAGGATGTCTGTCGGTGTGCCTGTGTGTCGGATCCCTGGACTGACGTGCTCGGGAAATGATCAAAAACTAAATTCCCGTTTAATGGAGTGGCTGCAAAAACGCAATCAAAGGAAGACTCTAGACGAATGGGGCGATCGTGTTGCATGTTGCATGTGTGCCGCTGACATTCCCACTGCATGGCATGCAGCACATAAAGGGGAGAGTTTAGAGTTGGGAAGGCAAAGGACTTCAGGGCCAAATCATAGAAATCGCTTTTTATTTTTCCTGATTAAATTCCAGTTAGTCGGTTTCTTGGAAATTTCGGATAGTAAATGGATGGTTGTTTAAATGTGAAACCACACAAAAGTTTCTAAGCATATTTTTAAAAAAAGTTTAAAAACATCAAACATTTATAGATTGCTCATCTTCACCTGTGTGCCGGTGATTTTGTTGTATCAAAATCAATTATGATTTAATTGAAATGACACAAAAATAGATTTTTAGCCAGACTGTATTCCAATCAGTTTGTTTGCCTTCCAGCAATCACTATCGGGCCATTGAATGGTTCCACATTTCGATTATCTTGGTTTCAAAAGAGTTCTCTCCTAGAGATTAACTTCCCATGCTCACACAAATTTCGATGAGGATCAACGAGCCAATACTGTGGACTTTAGAAACCCGAGAACGGAACTTGATGTTGTTGTGGTCTCCTCCATACAGCCCCGCTCCAGGCATGCCTTCGGTATTTTGTCGATGCATTGCAAATAGCCACTCGGACGTACGAAATACAATTTGTGTGCTGACTGACTTCCGTAGCAATTCCTTTTGTGTATTTCATCGACGGTGTAGGGAAGCAGTGCAAACAGATCGGACTTCGGGGCGATTGGCTGTGGCTATGGGCATTGAATGCACCGTCACTCTGTGGAACGTTCGTTCGTTGTATTGGAAATTAAACAAATTTCGAATACCAGCAAAGTGAAATGCATTTCCGAAGAAAGGTGGCCAAAGGATCGGATCTGTTTGGTTAGGAACCACGGCTTATCTCGGTTTGGTCTTGGCAATAACACGCAGCACGGTTCTCGGTTGGCAAATCGGTGTACGGTCGGTGCAATTTCAATACGCTTAAATATTTGCTGATAAGGCACATTCCGGGCACTGGCATCAGGTTTCGGCTGCAAATAAACGAACCGGTCAAGGGTTTCCTGTTTTGATGACATTTTAAAGCCGATGAAGATTGGTTTAGTTTAGTAGAAAGTTAACAAGCGGATGAGGTTGGAAGGGCGGATAGTGGAAATGAGATAAGCGATAAGATAATCATGAGCATAAAATCTTTTTTGATGTTTTCTTATCTTTCATCATCATCATCATCAGATTATCTGGAGGAGTTAATGACGGACTTGAAGGATCTATCGCCACAGCCAAGTGATAAGAGTGTGATAAAAATTGATAAAACAATGCAATCATCAAATTAACATAAGAATCATACTGATTCTGGTGTGCTGAAAAATAGTAATGAAATGCCAAAGTTGTGAGGTTTTATTGTAATTTAGTGAACGTGTGCGTCTGAATCTACATTGAACTACGATGTGAATCTTCAGTTTCGTAGAACGACTCATCCTTTTCCATCGAAGATGTCCAGCAAACCTTGTACACCGGAATGTGGAAGAAGGTAAGTAAGGAACTCGTTATCAACCCCCTTTCTTATGTCGAAAATATATGTCTGCTATCTTTATATCGCAAAAATGAATCATTCTGCGATGAAACAAAGGGCAGCAACAACTGATTTTAACAATTTTCTGAAGATTCCACTGACAAAATAGATGTTGATCAATGTTTGGATAACCGTTTACCTTTAGTTTCACCACAATGTGCCACTTCTAGTCGGTAAAGAATTTGATTTGTGCCCCGCTTTCGCGTGATATTTACGCTGCCCAACGTTGCAGGACATCTGTGGTCAGCGACGTTACTGTCACCGAAGGCAGGATATTTATGGTGCATTCCACTGCAGACACATTTGTAGCAGACGAATAATATCAAGTACAAGCTTGCAATATTTTCTCTCTCTCTCTCTCTGAAATGGTGGCGATCGTTCGGTCAAACGGCCTTAAGTTTTTGGCAGTTTATGGTTCAGTTTTTTTCATTGCATGCTCGCTCATTCTATTCGTTTTCTCGTTCTTTTCAACCTTCACCATTGCTTGTTCGGGCATTCCTTTCGGTGAAATCGGTTACGTGATTGATTAGGACAACAGCGAACGCCCTTCGTCGGCAGTGGTTTGCGGTAGAGCGTAGTGGTTGCAACAGGTTAGCGAAACATTTTAGCCGAACATTGCGACCACGTTAGACCATGGCCCAGGAATTTCGGTAGAATGTCATATTTTTGGTGTGGCATGTATTTGTCCTTGTTTGGTTTGGCCTCGCAGCCTTCGAAAGACATTAGCAGCAGACTCGCCAGTTGTTTTGCAATTTATCAAGCAGCGATCTTCTGAAGCTTGTTTCATATAAAATCGCGACCTAAACTTCTATAAAGCTACATGTAAAATTTATTTTATGTTTTTAAATAATGTCAATGCTGATTTAGGATTCAATACCCCGTTTAGATTCGCAGCTTCCTTACTGCGGTCAATATGAAAAGCTGAGCTACGCATAACTGTCACTACGCGTGTTCTAAATCAGCATTGACAGCCTCCACGAAACCACAAATCTCACAGCCCGTTAGGCTGATGTTACAGTAAAGAGCAGAAAGTGAAACACGTTTGTCCGCGGATCTCCCCACGAAACGGGGAAAAATCGGATTCAACCGAACATTTGCCAGCTTTGCAAATCCTCTTTGTCGAACATGCACGTACGCCTGGAACAGCGGGAGCATCGTGAGTTACAAATATTGGCATTGTAGAGCGAAGCGGACCTGCTGGTCATGTGGCGGTGGATCCCTATTTGAACAACTGATTGGCGTCAGCTAAAAAGGAAAAAGGGGAAGAGTGCAGCGCGCGCTCACACCATGAGGAGGCTCGATCCAGCCTTTATCGCCATGATAACGACGGAAGGGAGCTGCACTGCAAATGGTAGCCAACAAGCGGTGCGCGAGGGAAGTCTAGCATAATCAGGATAATGGGGACCGCCCGAGTTCCGCTCTCTCATGGTGGATGCAACTTTTGTTGTGCACCATAGCCGTATCGACGGAGCTAGACCGCGGGGATTTTTCAATGTTACAACCCCAAACCGGTGCAAGCAAAGACCAGGCTCCAACGCGATATGCAACACTAATTTGGCCTCATCGCCGGGGTCGCTTTAACGATCATACCGAGCTATGGTTTGAGCGTCCATTTCGGACGGTGGATGCATTTGATGATGAATCAAATCAACCATTTCGGTTTCCCCCTGGTAGCAGCAGCAGCAGTAGAACGGTGGACGCGTAGGTGACTGATTATTACATGATTAATCTGTTGCCGGTAATCGGATTTATGCTTCGCGCTGGACTGATTCTCGACGTGTCGCCGAACGGTGCCACGGTACGCCATCGTTGCGACGACAATGTTTCGCAGCACGCAATGGAGTAAAGCAGAAGCATCAATAATGATAGTTTTACGATCCCCAGCATCCGGGAGAATTGCTCTGCGCATGGAAACCCCGTCGACTGCGAGGTTCTTGTTTGTTAAGTCATCAATCTAGGAATCTCATTGCGATTGCAGAACGCACGTTTTATATTGCTGCATTGTCCTTCAATCATACTATTTTTCTATTTTTCTAATGTTTCTATAATGTATTCTTTAGTTCTAAAGGTTCAATCGTTAAATTTAGGATTTTTGATGACAATTCATATCAACGTTCCATTCTAACATAAAAATCTGTCCATGCCGATAGAGAGGAGACAGAAAGATGGAGAGACCATGCATGAAATAACAGTGACAGACGGAGAGAGTGAAAGAAAGGGAGTGGGATAGGGGTTCGGCGATGTTGAGACTCAGTGTTATTCGACCTAAGATTAACATTGATACGGGATCAGCTTGCGGAAATGTATGCGATAAGAGTGAAATGTGCACTTAACGTTATCAATATTCGAATGTCAGAAAAAAGCAACAACATTATCATTAAGCCAAGCGCTACGATGAGCTACTCTCAACGAAGGAAGCAGCATTCGCGCTTCTGACTCTAGCAAGGCAAGGTTTATTTTCGTTGTACGTGCAAAGCGTTTTTTCGTCATGGATCGTATAGTTTGGTTCATAGTGGTGTGGTTCCTTGCAACAGCAGTAGTAGTGAGTAGTGATCGTAACATGGTGCATCCGAAGTCACCGGCGTCAATAAATGAATCGGGCTTCTCTTTGGAGCTGCTTTTGACCAATAATGACATTTTACATCATATGCTTCGTGAGCTGCGAGAAGATGTCCTAGAGCAACGAAAAATCATCGCAGAAAATCAAGTACAGCTAAATAATACTTTTCAACTGTTGGCAAAGATGCAGCAAGAAGCAAATGATCGACATGCGGAAGATGCAGCAAAAATGGCCAACTTACAATTAGAATTGCAGAAGCAACGGGAAGAGATAGTGAAAAACCGAGTCGAGAGTTCCAAACGGACTTCAGAATTGGGAACGAAATTAGACGGCGATCACCAACAGATACGCAAAACATTGTTAGATATTCAACTTGATTCATACTGGTCCTGCAAAGATGTGCCAACGAAAGTAAGTGGGACATATAAAATCCGTATGAAGGAAAATCTTGATCCTTTTCAAGCATATTGTGCCCAAGTGAGCATGGGAGGAGGTTGGATGGAAATTCAATACCGCTCAAAAGGAGAATTGGACTTCAATCGCAATTGGATGGACTACAGAAAAGGCTTTGGCGAAGTCAACGAAGAGCATTGGATTGGACTGGAAAAGATTTATCAATTTACGAAGGAGCACAATTGCGAGCTGATAGTCTGGATGAAAGACTTCCATGGTAACGACAAGTACGCCCATTACGACGCCTTTGCCATCGGTAGTGAAGCTGAGGGCTATTATCTTAAAACCCTGGGTAGCCATAGCGGAACAGCAGGAGATTCACTAAGACAACATGAAGGATCGAAATTCTCAACCGCCGATAGGGATAACGATGCCAGTGATAGTAATTGTGCCAAAATCTATGAAGGAGGCTGGTGGTACAAGAATTGCTATAATGCGCTTCTAAACGGTCTTTATCGAAATGTCACTGGCAAAAATGAGAATAAGATAGAATGGTACGGTTTCAACAACGATTGGCGTGGTCTAAGCTATACTCGCATGCAGCTCCGCCCATTGGATTGAGCGACGACGAACAGAGTTCGCTAGGAATCAAACGGATGGCCGAAATGATCAGAAGTGCAACAGTTGTTTAAGATTTGAGAAGTGTAGATTTAAAAACAAGTCCGTAAAAGCAACAGTGCGATAATCAATAATTTTCATTAACCAATTTATTGACAAAAGAATAAATTCGTTGTGAACCAAATGATAATGTATTTACTTTAGACTGTATCGGTTTTATCGGAATAACTTCCCGATTTTACATTTAATTTCATTTTAGTTAATATTATGGTTGTTATAATTAGTCATACATATTATCGAGATTTTCTACTAGAAATCATTCCCAAAAGAATTATTTTCTTTCACTAATTGATTGCAAATCATCTACGTGCATCCACTCAACATGCACCCGAGACACGTGTTGGTCGCGCAAGTTTACGTTTGATTGAAATTAATTAATACCGTCGCTTGACTAATGGAAACAACTAAACACTGAATCACCATGGCTGATCCTTTGCTGTTCCACTTTAAACAGGACATCCCCATCGCGCGGCTAACGGACGGACGCATTCGTCTTTGGGCAGAAGAACGAATTTTCCAATAACATTAGCAGAGTCAATGAGGTAGACCTCGCGGACCGAGTCCGCTGGTCAACCGATCAACTAATTAATACAACTATTACAACCGAAACTGACACCACAACGGCTACAACGGGGCGCAACTGCCCGGAATCAATTCTCACTCGCGGAACGTGGCGCATCCGCGTTGGTTCCGGTCAGCACGTAACGTGGAACCGTAATTGCTGGCAGTTCGCTGGGCAGCCCATCCGCTAATGGTCAGCGACCGTATGACGGTGCACCTTGCTTTTGTGCAGACCGCGTTCATGTTCTTGCAGCAACATTCGGCCGGATGGCACGATCTTCGACGGGGTGGTCGCCTGTAGTCATTGCTACCTTCACTCTATCTTTCCCTACTCTATCAGCATCCTTCTTCTGGCGCTGCGTCGAGATGTATGCAAAAGGATCGAGCTAGAGTCCACCGACACGCTGTTCGCCAATATAAGCGATTAGATCGAGCTAGGTAGTGCTCCCCTTCATTTAGCGATACTTCTTCACCAAAAAGGACGTCATCAGATAATGGTTGAGGGAAGGGATTGTGGTTTCAACTGGCCAGAGATGAATTTTTGGAACAACATCGTGCTAGCCACCGTGATGAGGAACTCTTCGCCGGATGTAGATCTCTGCTTGCGTTCGCGTTGAGAACCAACTGACACGAACCGTTCGTTAGATTTCCACTGGTGAGCAATGGTACGACTTTTGACAGTGTCCTGTGTCGTTTGCTGCAACTGCGACCGTCACGATTTGCAGAGGAATTAGCGAGCTCACGCGGGAAAACGGGTACACCGTGAACCAACGCAAACCGCAAGATGTTGTCATTCGGTGCCATTTTCATCAGGAACCATGTCGCGATTAGACGACAACCGTACTCTGTCCACCGTTTAGGCGAAACAATTGGATAGCCTGTACGTTGTGTTTAGGGATTTGCTTCGCATTTCCGGGTGTTGAGGGAATATACCGTCTTTGATGAGGTTTATGGTAGAATAGAAGCAATAAAAAACTCGCCAATGCCAAAAAAATTTATGGTCAGTGTGAATTCCAGAAAAATAGTTTTTTTTTTCAGAAGTAGTGAGTCGGATTTTGAATTCATTTTGTGAAATAACCTCCTCATACATTTACAAAAATACTTTAGTACAATCTTACATTATAATAGCAGTCTATAGCTCCTTGTATCAATTAAAAAAAGGAGCAATCCAAAGTGAACCATTTTTCTATGTATCTGAAATGTATAAAAAAAACAGACTTACTGACAGCTGTCTGGCAAAACATCGGTTGACAATCGATCCACTTTGGGCCCCACTTCGAGGCAGAATGGTGCCATTCTTTTAAGAGATTTTTCCTACTGTTAGAACCTTAACCACATGTGGAAAGAATCGGATCTAATTCGGACCGTGGCTTTACTTTGTTACCAGAGTTATCGCAGTGACGCCCTCCTATCGTCTGCATGTCTATTTCGATCGGATTGACAAGCACTTAGCATTGGCTTTCGATTTGGTGGTTTCTTACTCCAGCTACTGGATGGTCTGGAGATGGAGGATTCCGGCTCGTGATGATGTAGGTAAAGTGGTGTTAAATTTTTAACTATACCCGGCACTTTGGTCATCTCCATCAGCATTGCCAAGATGGTATACGGTGAAAGGTTCTACATACACATGGTCGAAAGCAATAGGTTGTTGAAGTGGAAAGCGAATCACAGCTTCGTTCGCAATGGAAAGAATCCAATCGATCGGTGGAGTTGTCCCTCTGACCATCAAGGGATGTTGGTACTTTTTTGAGGATCCCACTTGTGCCACGCAGCATCAGCTTGAATTGAAGAGACTTTAATTTCCAGTAACCCCTCGAGGGGCAGTTGATAAGCCATGCGATAGTTTGCCGTCACGTTTCACGCAAAAGTTGTGATGAGACGCTTGAAGTGACATTTCTCGGTACGTGATGCTGATAAGGCTTGCTGCGGTCCATGGTGTTTCCCAGTGAACCTCGTGATTATACTTCTGCACCAGCCTCGGGCTCAATTCTAATTTCATCAACTACAAGTCATCGTCCCGTACCGTGTGGGATGTGAGTGGGCTGCGCACAAAACTGAATTAAACATGAATATTTGATGAGGCCAACTGGAGGCCAGTGTGATTGGAATCCCGGCAGTGACGCTGCGTTGTTTCCCTTTGGGGCTAGATTTCACAAAATCTGACAGCTTTTCCACGGCCACCATCGGACGCTAGACGCTAGACATTGCGTAACCGCAAGGCATTAGCCCTTGGACACATGGGATGAGATGGGAGATGCCTCGAGCTTAACGGAACGGAAGGGCATTTTTCATCTCGCCATCGGGCCATCGTTCGGTCGGGTTCAAGGGGGCCTCTTTCGTGCGGACCAAAACCTATCATAAGTTCGTTGACGAATCGATTTTCTGTCAGTTTCATCTGATGGACGATAGGATGGAGGCCTGGTCAGGCGTTCTAGTCCCACCCTGATAGCCGACTAGCACCCAGTTGCCTGCTTGCCGAAATTAGTTATTAATAATCGAAGCTCACCGTTGGCCATACGGGATAATACACGGCCCTGTGATGGGGTGAGGATTCTTTCCGAAGACCTCTTTTACTCCATCGCTCAAAGTAGTGAACGATTCTTTCGCAGAATCTGGCGGAAATTTCCCCGGAGAGTGATTGCGTTAGCAGTGATAATGCGCAAGTCTGGTTGGGCCTGGTATCCTTTAAATGAATTTTCTTTTCGGTTTCGCTCGTCCAAAAGTTGTACCAATGGTCTGGTCAACGTACTGGACAAGTGATTTAACTGTTTAGCCATTGGTCTCGTGATTAATAATTTTCAAATCGCTAACCTCAGTTACCGAATGTCTGGTAACCTTGACGGAAGATGATGAGGATCGTCTTATGCCATCGCATAAAGTCGAATGGGTTTCAAAAGTTTTCCACTAGAAAATCCGTTCTTTTCACTTCACTTGGACCGGACAACCCCATCAGACGCATAACAAGCATAACTGAACTGGCCAGGGAACGGGGATTTGAAATGTCCAAGAAAACTCGTTAGTCTGGAATTTTCCCGTCAAAAGACAAAAGCGGGTCCGGAAAAAGAATCTTCTTCATGTCGTTCGGTCCAGTGCCGTGGAGTCGTCCTCGACTACGAAATTGTGATGAAGGTGTGGTTGACGAATATTTCATTTGCATATTTGTAAAGAAGCGTTCTCTCTGCTCTCAGGCTAGGGCAAGAGCGCACTTCAAGGAGCGCAAATTCCTTAAACCCTGTTCTGTCTGAAGGAGAGGTGTCCTCAAACTTGGCTCGAGAAGTAATAATATCAAGGTGATTTTGGACCAGACCGACCGACATGCTGGTGTGAGAGATCTGGTATATGAATTTCCATCTGTTGTTCAGCAAGTTGGTCAGAAAGTAGATTCGATGAAGTTTTGTCTGGTCAAAAAGTCCTTGCTACAAACTCTTGCATTTGGTCTACCAGTAGAAAAGGGATTGAAGCACAGCATAGGTACCGAAAGGGAACTCAACAGCACACTGGTGAAGGAAATATTTTCATAATTAACATAACTTCTGCTACAAAATCCGACAAAACTGACGGCTGATGCTACCACTTTCCTCCTTCTCTCCGTGAGTCCTTTTGCGGGAAGCAGACCTAAGGGATTCAATTATGTAATGAGCGTTGCGTTGTGGAAAGCAATATGCGTTGTGGAAGCGGATGGTCGTAGGATCGTTTCCCCGAGGCTTGGTGATCCTTCTGGGGTCGTTGTCGAAGTTGTATCGTTACCGGAATATGCCTCGTTGTTTGTGGGGAATGTAAAAGCTTACTGGCCTGCCTGGAGGCTGAAAAAAAAACCACCTCATGCACCTCCCATGTGTGCATCACCGGCGTTGTGGTGATTGTGTTTGTTTTTCCCGCGTTCCAGCGATGTACCTGGCATGCTGGCAGGCTGGCATTCGGACGCTGGCCGCATTCCGCTCCCGCTGTTCCGCTGGTTGGTGAACTGTAATGACGTGACCGATGGGGCCGTGGGATGGTGTTGGTGGTGGTGGAAGTAATTGCTCCATAAAGGATTTATTTATGTGGCAGACCACAAGTTTAATTGAAGGACTGTGTAATGAGCCAGCCGGGTGCGGGCGGAATGATAAAGTAGGCAAATGATGAGGGCTCCAATGGCATGCCGCTGCTGCCGTTTGGCTGTTGTTTGCGCTGCTCCACCACCAGGAAGTGGTCGGGAAGCCGCACCAGCAGCAGAAGCAGTAGCAAGAGCCGTGGTGAGCATGAATTATCTCTGCTGCTTTTATCCGCCAACATTCGAATGAAATGGTGGTCGAATGGAAATGTGCTCCATTGTGTTGGAATGTTGCAGTGCAGGATTATACGTTGGGGATGCTCAATGCGTCATAATCCTCGCGTGAATCACTTTTTGCGAGGGTTACTATGTGCTTGGTTAAGGTTTAGAATTTAGTATTCAAAAGGAATGTGATGATAGAACATGCATCTTATTTTGGTTATCTGACTGTTATATTACACTACAACTTTTCCAGAATATTTTGTTGTATTTCAAGGAAGATTTGCTAAAACTTTGGGAGCGTGTTGGCAAAAAAAGTATTTTTTCCAGTGCCCATCGTAGCGATCACACTATGATGGTGACGGTTTGATCAATGATCAAACCGGGTTCGTCGCTTAAGCTAGCAAGTCTTTTGATTTGGACTAAAAACAGTGCCTTTCGCAGCTGCGTGATGGGTCATCAGAAAAATACAAATCAATGTTCTTTTCATAGATAATAAGCTATGAAATATCTTCGCTCTCCCTTAATCCACAAAAAAGGATGTCCATTCCTGTACTGCTTGTTGAATGTTTCATTTTTCTCTTATCCAGCGATGCTCAAATAAATGTCTTCGGTCCACCAAGAAAAAAAGCAGCCAATTGAACATTTATAAGTTTGTTTGCGCATCGCCATGTCCCAGTGACAAACCGTTTCTTTTTGCGGAACCCCGTTCTTTTTGCCTTCACCCTACCATCATCACGTACCCGAAATCATCTGCCAATCAGCGAAATGCCACTACAACTGTTTCCTTGATTGTTGGTGCAGCGTTGTGACGCCATGGCCCGTGGCGCGTTAGGCTTTCTTTTGAGTTTCGCAACAACCCCCACCAAACCACCGAAATGAGCTGGTGGTAAGGGTTTGCAAAACCTTATTCATCTCTCCATCCATCCTGGCGGCTTTATGTGCAAACTCACTCCGAAGAATACTCCTCTTCCCCGGAGAGTTCTTCGCCACCAAACTTCCCCTTCTTTTCCTTTCGGCCTTTTGGCAAACATCAATTTTGCTCCGAGCATACCTCACCCAAAGGGGGTCGAGTGGAGTTCGAGTTGAGTCTGCCGAGTGTGCGAGCAGACAATGCTCTAGCTTACTGGCAAAGGCCGGGTCGGGCCGGGTTGTCCCCCTCACTATACCCTGCCATTGCCCGGTGTGAAGAAAGACACAATATTTGCTCAACCGAGCAGCAGCATCAACAACAACCGAGGATCAAGCTCCGTGCGGGGCAGCAGCGCAAGTAATGAAGATGCCGGCGTACGGCCATCAACGCCATCGACGCCCAGCCGACCAGCCGCCGTCGATTGCCTGATTCTGGCTGTGTCAGCAAATAATATTTTCTCATCAATGGCTCTTTAAAAGGAAAAA
>NC_064877.1:19002500-19010000 GCF_943734665.1 Anopheles aquasalis
TGTCGGAATGCATGTAAAATCAGTGTCAAACTCCGCGAAAGGACAGCCGTAATGAGGTCTCGTTGCATCGCCCCGAAAACGATGGAAGTTCGTCTCCGTTGATGTGCCGGACGTTGATATGGTGGTTCAGGAGCATAAATTTACAAACAGGAAAAGCTGATACAAGCGCCACTGCGACAACTTCGTCCTTGACTGAGTTCGCCAGGCGTGCTCGGAGACTCCGAACCACGACCGGCCGCAGTAGTAGTGGCCACAGGATTTATGCGTTTTCGGTGGTTTTCCATCTTTCGACTCATTATGATTATGTTGACCCGTGTCACCGTGGCACCGGCATCTATGAGAAGGGTACATATGCGAGCATGGAACACACTCTCTTCCCCCACTTGCCTTTTCCCCTGGGAATGCGTCATGGAGTTTAAAAAATGATAATTTAATCAAATGAATTCCGCGATGGCTAATGGGACCGGTTGGCCCCCCGGCCACTGCAGGGAATGCGTTCGGACCACAAAATGTTGCCCGAATGTGAAACCAAAATAAAAAATCGAGAATCGTTTATGTTAAAACAACACCGGGAATGGGAATGAGTAATGAGTGCGGAGAGAATTATCGCGTCGCAGGAAAATAAGTAAAAAGCGAACGCCAGCTCGCGTTGGGCGCGCTTGTCTCCAGCATGCGCGGAGCATTAAGTGAAATTTGTTTTTAATGAATTTTAAATCAATTTTTACAAAATTAGCTACGACCACAAGAGGCCACAACCGGTTGGCCGGCCAGGCCAGTAGCAGTAGCGCGGTTAAAGCAGTATGTCTCCGACTCGGACAATAATCGACCGCCCTGGAGAGTCGCTTTCCTCTCCCCTTCTAGATAGAGGAGAAAGGATTTTAATGCAATGAAAAATTCGACTTCGAGCCGGAAAGTTGTTCATTGTTGGGCAGCCTTTGGTCTCGACGTACAGCTTTTGGCAATGCTACACTCCAAGGTCCCTTGGGGTGTCCGCGAATGGAATGGAACGCTTCCATTTTGTGACATACCAACGCCAGCCATGGCCAGCGACTGTTTCGCGGAACCATTCCTGCCATTTTTGGGACCTCCCCCCTCTTGCTTGCTGATGGGAGTCTGAGGTAGGAATTAATTAAATAATTACGTGCCGTGGCATCGGAGAATACCATAATCTCTGGCGGTGCTTCGTGGCATGCGCGAAAAAGTTGACCTTCTGCATGTGTGTGTTTCGGGGCGGTTAAAGCACATTAAGCACATTTTTAGGCTGCTACCAGGTGGAGGAACTGACTGGCTGACTGGCTGGTTGTGAGGAATCCGTAGCAAAATATTATTCCAGCCTCCGGCAGCGAACCATTGTCCCACTCACGTGACCTCTAATCTGGAAGAGTTTTCGCCCGGTTGGCACGAGTTCTAAATTCAATTTGTGATGTAATTATTAGTGTTGGTCCGGAAGACCATCCTGCTGACCAGCAAGGGCACCAGCGCAAGAGACTTCATTAGTGGTGACGGCAGCAAGGCGAGAATGATGGCGAGTTGATAATAATAAAAATAAAAATGAAGAAAACATGAATCCGTAGCGATGCGGCACGAAGTTAGGTTGTGGAAAACATGCAGTGCTTTTTAAATTTTTAATTGATTCAATTACACTAATAGAGTTAGTAGTGCAATGGGGTGTGATGAAGCGTTACGAGCAAAGTTTACAGCTTCGCGCAGCTTAACTGACAACTTTTGGATTAGTAATTATCGTGTTTTGCTTTGTTTGTGTGCTAGTGATGGAGTTACTACTTACCGTTTTTTTTTACAAATTCATGTGGAGTGTTAGTAAAAGTCAATTTGAACAAGGTACAAGGTATGGAACAGACGAGACGTTTCTTTTTATTATTAAAGTTTATCTTTCACATTCTAATTATTTTCTTTTCACAAGCAACGGTAATTTATATTGATGATCATCATTAAACCAAGCTTAGGTATACTAGTACTTCTTCACTTTTTCCATTCTATTTTGCATCAAAATCTGTTCCAGGGAGAGCAGAGGACAGGGTTCGTTTAGCTGCAGCATTAAAAAACCCTTTGTGATGAAGGATGAACGTGTTTTGGAATTAATTTCCCGTGATTTTAAAATAATTACCAAGTCCTTTGCGATGAGAAAAAAGGGAGTGGAAAAGGGAGAGTGCATTAAGCCATGCGGGTATATTCCAAAAGCGAAAAAAGAAAAACCAAATTTCAAGAGTTTTTTTTTTACCAAGAGACCGGAGAAGAATCAATCAAAATGGAATAATGCGTTGAAAGCACCCTCCATCCGTCAGCCACCCCATTCTTAGCTAGGTGCTTTCAAAGGGTCAAGGGGTTTGCCCACTGAATATTGCCGGGAATGCTTCCAATTTTTTTGTTGTTATCATCGCTGCCCCAATGAATAAAAAAATCTTCCCTGATAGCCCATCGATCAAAAGTGTTTATGAAGACTTTTTTCTGTTTGTTTGTTTAGTCTCGATAAAGAAAGTAAATTCAGCAAAAAATAAAAGGCCTACTGCTGGTGATCCTGGGTGACAACTTCAAAGCAGAGCCCGCTGGTAGAGCGTTTTGTCAAATCAGGCAGCAACCGTTGTCAGGGCGTTTTGTTTGTCGCTTTTCTTGTGCTTGTCCTCCCATAATTTGTTTCCCAACAACTTGCGTGCGTTTGTTTGTGCTTCGATTGTCAATCTGCTTCCGTCCAGTTTATGGAAATCACGACATTCATGAAAGCATTTCAAAGAAAACATATTGCCCGTGACAGGCTTCCATTATGGGAACCGGGAAGGAATTGTTGCTATTGAACGGCCTGCGGATCGACACCCGACAGCATTTATTATGTTTAGAGAAAGCGTGTGGCAGGACATATTCTCGAAGGCTTCTCTTTCTTCTTCCTGTAGCGCCTGCAGCACGTGCCCGGATGACGAAATTGGAAAATTGGTGCGCTTCATGTGAGCAGCACTCGAGAGCAAGTCCGAAGATCGAAGAAAAACCGAAATGGAATGGAAGCATCAAAAACAACTCCAGCAACACCAACAGTCGCGCCAAGGCGTTCAAGAGCAGCGCTTCCCGGGGGTTTGGAGAAGGTGTTGGGCCATCCATCTTGTGCGCAAAATAATGTAAAGTTTTCCTCGGTCTCAGGACAGCGGGGGTCGAGGGTCGATGTGCAAAAAAATAAAAAGTTGAAATGGAAAAGAAACCCCCCCCCCCAGGGAGGGGGCGGGGGACGCCTAGAAGACGTGATTGACGTGACATTTCCCAAATTGGAGCCCCTAATGTCACCGGGAGGGCGTGACTTTTCCGCTGCTTTTGGGCTGATTTTACATAATACGGTGGGAGAAACTTTAACGACACCGCTTTATGCGCTGGGGTACCACCATAACGGGGAAAACGAACTCTGTGACGGTGTGTTACAGTGTTATTCTGGTTCAAAATGGTGTTTGCAAATTTCCCATGAGAGTTTTCACTCATTTTTAGTGCTTTGTTCCCATTGAAGAAAGTAGTTGGTTGTAATCGAGGCATTAGTTTTAATCAATTAAGCTAGTTTCAGATCATTCCACGCCAATCACGTCGCTCAGTTTATCGACGGAAGGTCCTTTATGAAGCTACTTGGCGTTATGAAACGATTGGCACCCGACGGATTGGCCATTGCTTCGGTATCGTACCGTGACAGCCACCTTAGCCGAATCGTCTATCGGTTGACCCTCGTCTCGGCTTCTCATAAATAATTCAAACACTTTTCCATTAATTCGATGATAGTTTTACGACTGCCCGGTTGATTACCCGCAATGAACGAACGAGCAAACGGCGACGTATTCCTCGTCGACAGTCACAGAGAACCAGGGCCAGGCTGTTTGGAATAATTAGAATCGCTTCCCTGGGACAGCACGGACCGATGACTTATCTTTGTCGCGCACACCGGCGGAAGCAGCATCCCTTTGGTTTGGAGCTCAGATTGAAGGAAGCGTTCCCCCCGGGAGTAGCGAACTACTAACCCTCTGGGAGGAGAGCCGACTTCCCAATTCGAATTCATTAGACCGGATTCAAGATTTTGGGGCCGACTAGTTCGTGCAATTGGAGCATCATCCTAGCAGACTCCGTAGAGCGCTTGGGGCCGACGATTTCGACGCAGTAACGTCATTTAGTGACGTCTTTGGCCACCATTCGCTCATCGCACACCGCCTCGAGGTTGATGATTTTATTGCCACTAATAAAACTTTCTTTTGCTTGGCCTCGCAAACGTCTTTGGCCACCGTCACCATCATCATCATCCTCAACGTGCCACGGTAGGCGCACGACCGTCCTTGTACCGCTGCACCGTTGTTGTTCGTCACGCATCGGTGCCGCAGCAGATCGTAAAACTGTCTCATCTGTTCTCATTCCGACAGACGACCCTGGACGGACTCCCATCGGGGGCGAATGGGAAGGGTGCGGTTTGCGAAAGTGAAATTTATTGCAACATGCACCGGCACATATGCACGCACTGTACGCACGCACGCGTAGAGTGATATGTTTTGCTTTATGTTTGTATCCCTTCCCTCAGGTATGCGAAGCCTGGCCAGGGGGCCACTAGTACCCCACCGGTGGGTGAGCATACTAATTCCGAATCTTCCGAAACTGAGCCGAGATGTGCATCAGCAGTTGCGTGCAGTTGCTCGGTGTTCACGATGCTGCTGATGATTGGATGATCGTGAGATGGTGATGTAGCAAATGACGATGATGATGATGATGATGCTGATGGGGTCGCTAGAACTACCATTAGTAACGCTGTGGTGTCCAGGAGGCCGACTCAACGCCAGGAGGCCAGGGATAGGAAATTAATCATGCCATTTCAGCTGGCCAGGACAGGGAGAAGCGTGGAGCACACGCTTAATGCTGGTTGATGGACGATTGTGGCGCCGAAAAAGGGAGAATGTAGCGAGGGTTTTATAGGCAAAGGAACGGTCTCCATGTGCCATTCGCATAATTCTCATTAATAGTGACAGCTAGGGAGGGAAGAGAGCTAATGGTTTCGGAGAGTAGCGCGCGATAGCGATTTGGTTAGTAGCGCACCTTATTCTTATGCACACTCCTTTCTACATAGTCGCGTTAAGAGTTGACAAACACGGGGCCGTGGTTTCAGTTTTTAAATCATTTCAACTTTAAATTTCATCACCAGACGTCATTATTTTTTTCTGCTTTCCCTAAAGAACACACAAATATAGCTACTAACTGGCTACAGTAAGTGAACATTGAATAGAGCTTTGAGTTCGAAAAGGTAAACAGAGCGCAGTGTGGTAGTGAACTGCCACATCCATTCTCTACTGCTGCATCGAACTCGTACTTTAATTGGCCACTAAACGTATGCACTGCTGCTGCCTTCGCCAACTCATAATTCTCAATCCTTGATGATTTACAGAGATAGTTAACCGCTGCAGTGCTCAGGAAATATAATTTACAGCGCACTTAAATCGTGTTTAGTGGCGCAACAGTAGCAACATCCACTAAGACGGGGATTCACTCTCGGCAACCCTGCCGGCCAAACCGGGTAATTAGTTTGTTGAAAATCTTTACCACCATCGGTGACACACATTTAACTGTGATGGCCACGTTGAGAGCACTTTGGATGGACCTCATAACTCAAAATGATGTATTTTCGTCCGACCGTTTCGGTTACTTCCTGCAATCGGGAAGAGCCCCGAAAATGGGACCTATAATTCGTCTATTGAGACATTTCCTCCAACTTGCTATTGTGAGCACAAGAACTAGCGTCCCAAACGTAGCGTTAAACGATGTATTATAAATCTCCCGTCACTTGTATCGCTGTCGCATAGGGTGTCCTGGTGCTTGCAAGGAAAAAAAGCGCATACAGACTCCCATCCCCAAACTTCTGCTTTACTACCAGACGTGCTGCTGGTGCTGCTGCTGCCGGTTGCGATTAGAGGTAGAAAATTTGTTTCCTTTTGGCAGGTACTTTGATACTATGGTACTTTGGTGGTACTCCCCTGCCCTGAATCGGCCATCACTTTGCAAACGATCGTGCTGTGAGTGGATGCTGTTGTAACGAACTAGTTTGCAAGGCGATTGGACACCGGAAAATGCTGCAAAAAAAAAACAAGGATCTCGGCGGAAGCGAGAAAAACCGGGGGAAGAGATAACGACTGTTCCAAAGAGGTGGAAGCCAGGGACGCTTCGTGGTACATGCATTTGCAAGCACACGTACGCCGCGAATAGTGTTTCGCTTCGTACTCCTTTTGCTGTCCTGTCGTCCGTGTCCCCGGCGCCTTCCTCATGATGTCCCTGAAGAGTCGTCGCCTCTGTTGCCGTTGTCTTCATTCGCGTGGGCCCACACATTCTGGTTGTCGTGTCGCTTTCACCGTCTACTGCACCGACCCTCGGGGATGGTGGTCCTCGATCCAGGGCCTACCCTGGTCGCCTGAGGCCAGCTCGCAGGATAATGCTTCGCTCGTGCGCACGGGCGCTCGCTCGTGCCTTGTGTGACGAACTATGTTTTTTTTTCGCGTTTTTTCCCCTCCTGCCGGCCTCTTACCGTCTGTGTGGCGTTGCTAGTGCAACGAGTCGGATGTTGTTGTTTGGAAACAAGTCCTGCGTCCTATTTGTTTTTACTCGATTCGAATTACCTCGTTTGTCGGCGGGCCTCGTGTGTTTCGTGTGTGCTTCGCATGTATGTGTGTCTGTCCCTCACCATCCAATCCTTACTGCGCGACGTGTTTTCTGCTGCCACGACCGTTTGATGCTGCTGCTGCTGGTGCTGCCGCTGGAGTGACAGCATTATTTCGCGTCCACCGAACCAGATCACTCTCCAACTACAACACCATTTTGCGCAAATGTCTGCCTGGTCTGCCCAACTGGGAGTGAAAAAAGAGTGAAAATAATTATGAACGATGTCTGGCGGCGGCGATGCCACCGCGTGAGGTGGCCATTCGCGTTCTTAATGCTCGTTTTACGTAACGCTAGCAACATGAATCCATCGTGGGGGCACCCGATCCTTGTCCACTTTCTTCCTTCCTTCGGCAGCAGATCAAATGATCTGCGCACACATACACACAGACACAGGCACACAGACTGAACAGATCCCAAAAGACACAGCATACACACAGCACAGTGAACGGACGTTGACGTTTTACGGATGGGAATGATTGAATTTTCCGGTTTTCAGCCATCCGCTTCGGTTGGTTTGGTTCACAGCGGTCCTGTTCGCGACCGAGATGAGCAACAGAAGCATTTGGAGGGACACACTTCAGGTCAGGCGACAGTTTATCGAATGTTTATTGAAATCGATTTTCCCCTTCCAAGCCCCTTGGTTCATGGAGGAAAGGGCTTCGACATGTTCTTGTTTTGTTTAATTTTTGGTACTGCTAGCGCCATGTTAAAGGTGTTTCAACGTGCTTTAATATTAGTCAGTTAGCTCTCCTTGTATCGCTATTGTTTAGTATTTCACTCATCGGACTTTAACTGTTTAGAGGAACAACAAAAAAAAAAATCATTCCAATT
>NC_064877.1:19025000-19035000 GCF_943734665.1 Anopheles aquasalis
CGCTTGATTCTTGCGCTATTTTGGGACAATCAAAGAAGCAAGGATTAAGGGATTGACCGTTTTGTGCAATTGTTTAACGTCTCCGTGGATAATTTCGGAAAAGCCGCTCGGTGGAATGGTTTTAAACTATGGAGGAATGGCTTAAGTCTGTTAAATTTGCTACCGAATCCTTTCCATACTTTGCCGGCGAAACTTTACTATGAAAATAAAATTCCAGCGTGAAATAAGACGTCGTAAGTAATGTTTAAATTACATTTAAGGAAATTATTGAACGTTATAGTACAGTAGTGCAACTATTTGAGTATCATGAGTTAATGCTTAAATTTGATTAATACAATAAAGAATTGCAGCGTCTTGACGCGCTTAGCTTTTATCTCTAAACACTGATAGCAAATTGGGAATTGGATGTATAAACGTGGCAAAAAGAATCTGCTAGCATTGAATTATTAAAAGAATAAATACTTGAAAGAAGATTCACGCGTTTATTTCGTTTCTTATGTGTATCAGATAAAACTCCTCGTACACGTAATGTTTCTTCGAATCTGATAATCTCGCGCACCTAAAGATGTACCAAAATTTGTTGTTTCCTCCACACTGCAATCAACAATCTGTTCCAAAAACCGAATCGGCGCCTCATAAACTCCCATCAACTCGTGAGGAGGCGAAATCACAAAATCTTAATTACCAAAAAACGCCAAACCACCAACTACTAAACCGAAACACGGCCACACAGAACAAATAAAGTGCCGAATAAACTTATGGTAAGAGGTTCACGTGCCATCTGAAACCCTGAAAAAAGCGAAATTTAAAGACTTAGCCCGAGGGCGTATCCTTGAACGACGACGCTGGCGCAGTCTTTGAAGGATTCCCTCAGTTTATAATATTGACTGCCACACAAGCTTACAATCTACTTATAATTGAATTTGACTACGATTACACTCACTATCCCGGTTTCGCCGGTTTTCCGGTTGCTCGAAATTACCTTACCCAGACAGTTAACCTTTTGATCTGGCCTGGGCGAAGGAGTAACTGTTCCCGGTGGACCACCGCGCACCATACGCACGGCGCAGGTTAGGTTTCTTATCATCATCCTCATCACCATCCTCGTAAATATCGTAAAACGCACATCAAACAACGTTCCTTTGCGTGTTCAGGACCCCCGTGCAGGTCCATTGGCAACCCCTCCGTATATGACCTCATGAGAGGGTGGGTCCGGATTGATGGTTGAGTTTTATGTTTCAGCAATTATTTCTCAATGTGTTGTTGCTGTTGGCCAGGTCTCGATGTAATGAGCGCCGCACGCCATACCATGCCCTGCGCTGGGCACTACTGTTCCTGTTCCGGTTCCTGTCATAGGTATCCTTCCGTTGCTGGCGGTGCTGGAGGAGGAAAATAAATTATTCCACCCAACCAACCCGCTGGCAGCAGCAGCAGTAACCTGTAGACCGGTAAAGTCTAATTAGGAGTGACTGGGCGGGAGAACAAAGGGGAAGCCTCGGGCGACCAGCCGTCTCAGAAGCACTGCCGGAAGTAACACCGGGCAACAGGTATTAGCTGGCTTCGTCTTTCGCCTTTTCGGACACCCGTCACCGTCGTCGTGCCCCTGGCAAAAAACCAGGCCGAGATTCCCATTATCACGCACCAGGCATCGGAGAACTGTACGTGACTAACACGAGCGACGAGGAGGTGAACGAGCCGTGCAACCATTAAGCCTATCCGCGTTGTGTGCGTTCGCATCCACCATCGTCACCTTCATGCATGGTAAGGTAACATGAGGAGCCCGAAAACGAAGGAAATATGATCCTTGCGTCGTCGTCTCGATCCGGTCTTCCCCGTAAATTGCATGCAGTTCTTTGACGCTTCATCAGGCCAGTGCGGTGAGTGTCTGTTTTGTGCAGGCGATAAAATTAGTCTAAGCGACGATGTCGGCCAATGTTCTCTGATCCTTCCTGGTGCTCTGGCGCAGCACAGATTTGCGGTGCGATGGTGCGAAGAAGGGAAGCTTCAGTCTCAATAAAGGATTTATGATCGTAGCTCATCAACGTCGTCGTCGTCGTCGTCGTTGACTTCATTTCTGCAGCGAAGACGATGGTGCTTCGTGGCTCGAAGATCGCATCGTAGTTTATGCAGTTCCTTCTTCCAGCTGCCTTGCTGCTAACGGGGTTTTATGATGAGCTGAGAATGAGGAGCAGCATCAGAACTCACTCTTCACATACCGTTCTAGTTCCATTGCTTGCCAGGTTTTTCGTGTTTTTCGCTTTCCGCTCTGTGCTACTCAACTTTGTCGTCGTACTTGGTGTCATTAGCTGGAAATGTTCCTTTTTTTGTTTGGAAAATCAAAACTCTGTGCTCTGTGGTGTGTTAAAACGAGGCAGAAGCCCCCAACGAACGAATGGCGCATACTAACGGGCTAATTGTAGTTGAAGCGTTAATTGCAGTTGAGCTAAGAGCGTTGCATTGTCGGAAGCGCTTTATCTTGCTAACCGTGTGGTTCGTGCTGGGAGCCCTTTTTTTCATGAACGAAACTAGAAACGATGAAGAATGGCTCGTTAAGTTATGAAAGAGTGGTCTTAATGAGCCGTGTAAAGGATGGACACGGTATCTCTGATTTTCCATCGTGTGCTTGCCTTTCTGATGCTGCTACTGCCGTTGCACTGACCAGCGATCAGTGACGCTGAACATACGTTTAATCGGTTTTTAGTATGTTTTATGATCCGTGTTTTGGGGCACAGATGCGCATAGCTGGTTTTACAATATTCGCTCTACACTGAAGCTTCTGCAGAGTAACAGGTTCAACGTAAAGTTTTACATTCTGGACCTTTTTGAGAAGTTTCAACCTTTTTTCCTTTAATTCAGTAAATGGCGATGATCGTTTTCATCGTTATCGTCTCACGTGTCCCCAGGGTGTTTGGCTTCCCCAGGGTGTTTGGCTTCGTCTATTCCTTCATGTGTGCCAGCCTAGCGACTAGGAGCCGAACATTCTTATGACAATTCTAAACCCAACCAACCTACGCGGAGGGTTCCACTCCACGCTTTGTGCGCCCCCTTTTTCGCTAACGACGAGCGCGACGCCAATCTTGTTCTTTCGCGACCTTTTTCGGTTGAAGAGCTGAACGTGAAGGCCCCCGAGGTGAGGTGACGAGGTTTCGCCGTCGAGAAAGAATAGAAGGAATAGAAGGTCGCGCAAAAATTCTCGATTACCGCCATAAATAACCTTAATTACCATCGGCGGCAGCAGCGAACCTGGGAAGGGCCTGGCGATGACGATGATGGCCAGGCCTCAGAGGTCTCTCCGTGCGCGCGCTTAAGCGTCATATTTCATTCTCTGCATGAGAGCAACGAGAAGCATGGGCACATTAGATCCTTCGTCGGTCCCCCGGATTACCACCTTCGTGTCTCCGTTTCACGCATCTTAAAACGATTTGCTATACATCATCGGTGAGGCCAGGCCAGGGACCGCGGACGGCCGTGCGCATTGTGCTCTCGGCGTTGTCACGGTTTCGTGCGGTGTTGGTCGAAGAAAAAAGTTAAAGTAAACTTCCATATTTTACAAAATTATGAGAGAAAATGCAATGACATCTTCTCCGTCTCTGACTCTCCTGCTCTCGTGCTGGGCATCGTGGAGCATTTTTCATTTCGCAGTTTCCGGCACCCCCGGGGGGGTCTTGGTGTTCCCTTCCCCGTTGCCATATTTTGGGTCGCTTGACAAACACTTCCTTTTTCCGCCGAGGCTGGCCGATAATAATCCCTCGGAGTTGGGCACGCACGCCGGATGCTAGCGGCTAGGATTTCGAGGCATCGTTTCCAGCGGTGCGCGAAGAATGATGTCCTGGATTTCCTTTTTTTTCTTTTTTGTTCTACGCTCTAGAAGTCGTCCATGGCTTCCGGGTTTTTCGAGTAAACTTAAACTGCATCTCTTTCGAAGCAAAATGGCGTCCTTTTTCTTGTGTCTCACTTGCCAACGACGCACAAGGATACGAGCAACTTTCTAGACAAAGTTTGGAGAAGGAGAAGGAGTGGAAGATAATGTACTAATATGTGTGTAATTTAGCGGGTTTTATTGCGCTGCAGCCTGCGGGTATGCGGCTATAAATCAGAAAACACTATGCATTCTCGGGGCCCAGTTCACAGACCACAGCATTCTTTCCTAGCTGACTATTTTTTGCGTCATCCAGACCGTATGCGTTGTTTAAAGTCGTAAAATAGCACTTGTTTTGCTGCCTTAGGATATAAAAGGGCCATTTCAAACACAAGATTTTGATATTTTACATCAATGGCTAAAAACACTTCCTTGATTGCTACACTAAAGTCTCGCCGAACAAACGCTGATGCCACAAAAGTGTTGCCTCCGCGAATCTTAAAATAAAAAGTGATTATCTTGCCTTTTGAGCCTCCGTCAGCTCAGCATCAACATTGGCGTGACATTGCAATGCTCTCTCGCGCCCCCCGAAAAAACATACAGATCTTCAAAATGGATACCAGAACTTGCCAGTGAGACAAGAAATCGAGAATACTCGGCACTGAATAAATGTCATACCGCGGGAAGCTGCAGCAGAAGTGAGATTGTGACAACAACGACTTGTGAACCCTTTTCGTGCTCGCGAGCCTCGCCTGGATGATGGATAAAATTATCATTTAATACCTTCTGGGTTGTCACTTGCAAGTGAGGACGAAAAACAATTCCAGCTTAGACGGTGAGAGTGGCCAGAAGAGGTCTTCTTCGAGGCGAGGATGCTCGTGTCTCGTCTGCCTGCTTGGCAGTCAAGTTGTCACGGGGGGCGCGATCTCGGATGACAGTCGACGTGAGTGACGTGATGGCTGAATAGATGTTTCAAACCACACGCTTGAAGGCTGCTGGTGGGCATGCTTTGGAGCGGTTTTAGTTCTTTTACCATCAGCTCTAGAGAGGAATCCCAGGGTTTCCGCATCAAAGTTGTTTTTTTTTGTATTATTTGCATCTGTTTTCTTGCTTATGGTCGTAGATTGTGTTTTGAAAAATAGCATTAAACTAATTATAGAATGTCAATTTATTTTCAACAAACAAACTAACATAAACTTCATATACTACATCTGACAGAGCAGATCTTAAAAAAGGACGTTATGATATGATTTCGTATCATTCAATTGAAAGGTCGAGATTTATTTAGAAACACAATTTAATACATAAAACAGCCAGCATCGCACTTTAAAAGTCAACGCAGTGCCATGTGCCGTCCCAACAAATCTTACAACCACACGTCACGCTGGTGGCTCTAGAGCTAATTTCATCAAGACCAAGATGATGCCCGGATCATCACTGATACAGAGCCTGTGCTGTGCCTTAGCTAGGGCTGGGATTTGTGGATTTTGCGGATCAAAATTTCAATCACGTCCGCGCCCCAAACCCCAAGAAACCCATCTCATGTCGCAGCTCATCTTGACTCGACATTATACTAATTGCATGGTCTTGTGCGTGGCCTGCGTAGGACATAGAGACCGTGTGGAAGGCACAACATGTTTTATTTATGTTTTGCGAACTCGCTCAGCGTTTTCAGTAAACATTTTTAAACGAAAATATCATCTTCAGTCGCCGCTTGAGAGCCTTACCGGATTGAGAAGGCATTAAATCAAACAAATACATTTTAAATTTCATGAGGAAATATCTCTTGATATACTTTCGACTTTATTGAAAGCATAGAGAAGCGAAGATTTACCGTACTTCCTTTGGCACGTACCACGGCCATGTGCCATGTGCCACCAGCTTCTATTCGTTCAATCGAATGTCCATTTCTCTCGCTGGAAGGGGGACCCCGCAGGATACTAAGTTTCCTATTGTTTTTTCGCTCGAAATCGCCCCGACTCCCCTGCTGGTCAGTTACGATTATCGAAAGGATATTCCACGTCCGGTGCGCGAGATTTATCTGTATAAATTTTTAATGTGACGTTTTATTGAATTTTTCAAAGTCTCTTGTGGCCACTGTCCCGTGAAGCAGAAGCATCCTGCAACACATAACGTCGAAATTGCCGTGACCGGACAACCGTCTGCACACGAAGAGCGTTCTTTTGGAAATGGCGTTTACGGTGACGGCTGGTAACGCTCTCGGCCAAGAAGCATGAGGTGCTTGTTAGAAAATGGTTACTACCGGCTGAAAGGTCCATGGAAAGGGCTTTTATCCGCCGTTAATTGGATTATCAATATTTCACAAACACCCGAAGAGCACACAATGTGCTCGTCGTCGTCGTTTTTGATTGCCTGTTCGTCTGGTGAAAATCTTTCCGGAAAAGTGATTAAGTGCAACATACAGGATTTTTCCATTTCACTTCTGCAAAGATTATGGATCGTTCGATCCGCGTGTTCCGCGTCCGCGTTGCTGATTCACAGTTCATTTTGGAGTAAGAATCCGGCAGAACCTCGTCCAAAATCTGGCCCTTTTCCCAGCGAATCAGCTTAATCGTTAAAAGCAATCCTGCATGATAATGCCGCGCATTGCTCTCAAAACATACGTTTTCGATTTGCTGACGACAAATGCGCTCGCCTGCGGGCCTCCAGGCTGGTTATTAGATTTGTTCACCAAAACTGCCGCGACTAACTACGTCTCGAAACCCCACGGTGTGGTTTATCATCGTCCTTCGGGGAGATAAAGTTTTCTTTTTTCTGTCTCCTTATCTCCTCCGTACAACTTCTGCTCTACACCGTCGCGATGGAGAATGTCTGTCGAGACATGCTTCTTTCTTTTTGTTTGTTGGCAAAGTTGCTCGTCGAGAGATTTGTCACGGAAAGGATGTGTGAGTTCGGCGACAATCAAATTTATGCGCGAACGCCAAAGCGCCAGAGGCCATGAGTCATGTAACAGCATTTCTGGCGCTTAAACAAGCGCTTTTAAACAACTGCGATCGCGTAGCGGAAAGGGAGATTCGTTTTTGGACTAAACTCCAAAGTGTTGGAACATTTTTTTTGGAAATCGTTAACACTTTCCCTTCCTCGGAATCTCCAAAGATAAATTTATCGTCAATGATAATTCGCACCGCAATGGAGTGTTTCATTAAAATATCCCTCGAAGAATCACTCATCCAGAAAGGGTTTTTCCTTTTACGTCAGCGCAATTTACGCTACCGGTCTCGGTCGTTGTCGCTTGTCCTCCGTCCTTGTCGAAGCGATTTATCCTCGAGCGCTCCGGACAGGAAAGGGAGTGAAAAGCTTTTCCAGCCAGCCCAGGGTGTAGGATTTAAAACATCAAAGGGAAAACGCTCAAAGCGCTTTGCTCGAAGGCGTCGTTACCGCGAGGACTCCGCGAGTATGAAGCTCATCAGCAACATCAGCACCGTGCCTCATCGTCACGCGTTCGCGCGGTTGTGACCCATTGCGCCAGGGCTTGCGGCGTGGCCTCATTGCTCCATCCCCGCCCGAAAAACGGGGCAGTCGTAATCGCTTTCGCGGTGTCTGCGTTTGTAAATAACGTCCCCGATTGTCGGTGCGACCGGAGTTTGAGGGTTTATCATTCCGATTGCACGTGCCTGGCTTCGGGGATCCGTCAGTTCCAGTACCGCGACCGTGTCGTTTAGGAAAATATTAAACCGTCACTCTCCCGCTGGGGAGGTGGCAACGCAACCCCTTCAGCACTTTATGCTGATGCTGGCAACGAGTTGTCTCTCGTTATCTCTCTCTCTCTCTCTATAGCTCGCTCTTTCACTTTTTGGAGTGCGGCACCTACATACGCAGCCCCAGAAAGGCGCTCAGCTCATGTGAAGCGAAGCGAAAGCCACCTAGCCACCAGCACCACCATTTTGGACGCCTCGCCCGAATTTGGACGCTCAATTTTCATCTAAACTGGATTTATTCCAAACAGTGAATTTGATTGCGTTTACATTAAAATGAAACAACATTCCACAGCGCATTTGGCGTGTGCTCTCTGCTTTTCTAGCACTGGAGCTCCAGAGAGTGCGGAAGCTTGGTGTCTCTCGATCTCGAAGAAGTGGAATGTGGTATTTATCTTCGAAGCACTTGAATGACACGATCCACGTAGCAGAAATCTCAGCCGTTATGAGCAGTAAGAGCACCATTTTATGACCATTCCGTGTCGAATGTTTATGAGTAAAGACATTAAGAAAAAGGTTCTGCAGCATTTATGCTCACAGTTGGAATATTTGGTTAATTTGGCAGCGCGTGCCAAATCCATTTTCGATGGCTTTTAAATATGGTTTTCAAAGTTAATATTCGAAGCCAGATGGAATTTTGAAGGAAGCATATAACACCATTTTAACAATCCCTCTTTCATCGAGGTGCTTCCAATGTACACGTTCCATATCACGGATGAAGCATGAAGGTTGCTTTCATGCTTAATTTACTTTACTTCACACGCCAGAACGAGCTACAAGTAACCTTCTTACTCTCAGCTCGTCTTTTGCTGCTTAACGTGTTCCAGATGAAGTTTGAATCTCGTCCCCGATAGCCAACGGCTCCTTGGTTCCGCTACAGCTGCCATGGAAATGCCTGAGGCAACTGTAAGAAAACAGGAAATGGTTCACGGTAATATCTCATAAAGTGATGACGTGTAGCAGTAACAACAGCACAAGGAGTCTCTCTTCACGGCGGCTCGGCTGTTGATTCGTTTCGATTTTCCACCCAATTTTCTTCAACGACTCAGCATGGCTAAGATCCTTTTCGCTTCGAAATGAAGGCAGCCCCCGGCACACCAACGCACACACGAGTGCGTCTTGATGACGTGGCGTAGCGCAAAGGATTCGAAACGATGGCTGCGAGCAAGAGTCGTTTGTTGATCCATTTATCATAATCATTGCCAGACAACCGAAACGTAACCCTTCTTCTGCTACGCCGGGAAATGTTGAACGCCTTTCGCAGGACGAACGGAACTGCCGGATGCAACCCTCTTCATCAGGGCCGTCCGTGTACTGAAGGCCATTGGGGCCGTATTGATGTTTATTATTCGATTCGAAAGCGTCTTGCGAGGAAGTGTGGTTTTCACGCAGTTTTTCGGCCACATTACCGTAAGGAAGCCATGGAACGCGTTGAAGATGGCTGGAAGTTCTCGGGTTCGCACCGACCGACGGAACCGATTCCACCCAATAAACCACGGACCGTTCCCGGTTGCTCCTTGTCCCTTGGGGGGAAAAACAGGGTCGTGGAGGTTTCGCTACATCTACCGTCTTCTTACCTTTAAGACTCAACCCCCGGAACTGTCCATCTTGACTTTTGAGCACCGACTCTGGCACCAAATGGAAGTGCTTCCATCGTGGTCGGTCGGAGTTTCGTAAACTCCACTTGTCCTTCCAGTCGAACAGCAATCAAATTTTATTGCCCAAAACACAATTTATCAATTAGAGCCAATGAGCGTTCCCGGGTTCTCGGTCGTCGTCGTCGTCGTCGTCGTCGTGTCTTGGAATGATTGCAGATTGTTGAGTACACCTTGCCACCAGGACGAACGAAGGGGGAAACCCCTTTCCCTTTTAGCAACGCGTGGACAGGAAGATCTCTGTTCCATTTCATTGCAAGTCAAGTTGTGCTAGCCGTCGATGTCCAGACGTAGCACGTGCTGTTGCTGGATGTGCGACTTCGAGACACTCTTCCTTTTCGATACACGAGAGACGACAGGATGTTGACTTGATACCGAATTTTCGGCAACCGACCGACCTACCGACAGGACTATCCTTAAAATCCATCCTTTCAGTACAGTTTGACACTTTTGGTCCGATCTCGGCGTTTCGCCTGGCCACCACAGAGAGAGAGAGAGAGAGAGAGAGAGAGAGAGAGAGAGAGAGAGAGAGAGAGAGTGACATCGGGACAGGACTTTCGGTTCCAGGGGCCGATTTATGGGATTCATGTTGCGGTTTCTTTGGTTTACAATTAACAAACCTACACTCACGCTCACACACATCCCCCTGTCGTCCTGATGGGTAAAAGGACGCACCATTTAGATCCCTTTTCCTCCCGGTTCCCGGTGCGTTGGTGCAGTGTGGCCTCCGGGAACGAATTTTGTAATTTATCCTCAGCAGCAGCAGCAGC
>NC_064877.1:19040000-19052500 GCF_943734665.1 Anopheles aquasalis
CGCTGAGTTTCCATTATATTTATCTGTCCAGGCGTCCCAAATTCATTTCGCTGCCGATGCTGGTGCTTTTCGTTGGTTGTAATCAAACCACTCTTTATGGTGACGGTGTCGATGGTCACCTTCATGGTTAGCAAGCGACAGAACCTTCATTGCCTGGTGGTACTGGCCAATCGCTTGTACAGTTCACAGCCAGACATCTTTCCGCATGACTAGTGACGATTTTTCGACTAGACCCGGGGCCAAGCTCGTTTATTTTCTGGTCTTGGTTCATTATGATTCACCATTTTTTTTTGCAACCACGTCATCACCCCAAGGGGAACATTAAGCTACTCAACGCACTAGAGATTCGTTGCTGGGCGATTCTTCTTTTTTCAGCTTTCTCGCGTTAGAAAAATTTGAAAAGAATTAAATAAAAGCTTTCGATCTTCCGCTTGGATGCGTTCGAGGTCGCTCGCACGGTGGAAGCACCGACTAACAACACAACCGCCGACGGGTGCGACGGATGGAATGAGCTGATAAAGATCTAATTTAGCCGGCCAATAAACAGAGATCGCGTGGTTTTGGGTGATTTTCGATAGAACCGGTGGATCGGTGACCAGGAAAGGAGGGAACGCGAACCAGACGACACACAATACGTGCGCCGTTGATGGCCGCAGGCCGCATCGACCATCAGCACCAGCGTGACGGCAGGAAATAAAAAGCAAATTCAGCCTTTCAGTCGCGACCGCCACCGTTGCTACAGGCCGCCGTCGTACATATTGTTTCCGATGAGTTCCGCTTCCGGTCTAGCAGCGACGCGACGCAGTCGCATGCCTTCGCTTTTAAAGGTTTGCCAAAAATGCTTCACCGCTTTGCAAAAACGACGCCTGGACGGAGCATAAAAGCATGATTTGGGGAGGGAAGGGGAAGCATGGACGAGACACGAGTTGATTAATTTAGCATGATAACGCAAACGATTCCAGCGAGACATGGTTTGGCCATTGAAAGGCTAGGCTCCAAACAGCAAACAACAAAAAAAAAAACAGGAACCTGGAACCCGCTTTTTTGTGCAGAATTTTCCAGTTTTCTATTGTGAGGTACGCGGTGACACCAAGTGTCTATGGTGGACTGTGCACCATCATGCTGGTATTCATGATATCGTTTTCACGTCATTTTCAATTCGATAACAAACCGCTTGCTGTTCACGTGCTGCAAGTTTAAATGGTCCCGGAATCGTTTTTCTTATTCTGAGACACTCTGCTTACAGTAGAAGCTGGTTTCAATTCCTTAAAGTAAAAATGAACAGAATGGTTCTCGAACATTTCGCAAAGTAACGAATCACAGAACACAATCTCGCGTAGAGAATACCGAAGATGATGGTGCTGATGGCCGGCTGCTGGTGATGATTTGCAGTGCAGAGTAGAAGAAGAACATAAACACTGTCATCGGTAATTTATGGGTGCTTTAGAATGCTGATCCATCGCTTTGATGTTCGAATGCTGAGCCTGAGCACAACCGAAACGGGGCATTAGTAATCCAACAGGAGAAGGAGCAAAAACAGCCGCCGAAGATCATTATAGAATGGGAATACAAACGCGGAACAAACGCTCAGAAAGGCCTAAATAAACCTTCCATTCACTCCACCACCAACCCCCGGGGCCCGCTACTACATTTTGTCTTCGGTATCGGCTTCTAGCATGGACTCGATAACGGCTCGATATCAAATAAGTAGCATTGAGCGACCACTCCCTTTCTCGATTCTCCGGCAGCCTGGCCCAACCAATATGGTTTTGACTTTTGACTTTCCGAGGTACCATCGACCACCATCAGGACGACGGTACGATCGGCAAGGACCTAAACAACACACAGACACACAATTCGGTATTTTGATTTTTATTGCGAAACTTGGCTGCTTTATTTACCATTATCATCGGGGCGGACCGGTCCGTGGGAGTTTGAAGGAGTGGCAAACGCGCAGACAATCGCCGAAAAGGGAGAAGGACAATTCGGCAGAGAAACATTTTGTGCAAGACATTCGCTCCCGTTTCTTCACGGAACTTCCTGCAGTTGAAATCAAAGAAGAGAATAAAAAAAGCGAATAGAAAAACATCTGTAACTCGTCGTCGCCATTTCGCCATTCCTTGTTTATGCGGCAATGTTTCACGCAGCCAACCGCAAGTACAATGCTACAAAGGGAAAAGGGGGAAATCATGGAGTAAAAAACACATGCCCAGGGCTTGTGCTTCTGCAGATGGAAACAAGAAAACAACTTTTTGTTTTAATTTTGTATTCTGGAATTTTTGTTTTGCGCCTGAGGATCAACTTTCTTCAATCATACAGTATGCTTCATAGAGGGAAAGAGTTATCTAAAACTGCCAAGGTAGTTTCTAAGATTAATAGACTTTCTACTTGCTTCACTTTCGAGTGCACAAGAAGTATCTGCGATACACTTCATAGCATTCGCTTTTTGTGGTGAAATTCCTTGACTCCTCATAAAATACAACGATAACAGTTATCGACGGGAAAAAACGAGCTAGAGAAGATTTCGCCTTATATGCAAAAAGCAGATCCCTCGAGACATCATAATGTTGTAGTTTTTCAATCCAATGTGGAAGCATTCCCCACAATCTACCAACGAAAGCATTGTGATACAGTTAATGTCATTAGGTGTGCTGCTCTCGTCCTGTCACGGCCAGGACCACATACTACATTCTGAACTCAAGCATCAGCATGTGAACTGCGTCCTTTCCACTTGGCTACACCGACCTCCGGTCGCTCTCTGGGCTGACTTGGCTAAAAGGAGCACGTGCCTTGCAAGAGAATGTGTAAAATCTCATCCTGAATGTCTTAGTTCTCCCGGGGTGTTAAGCCTTTTCCTCTCACCCCCAAAAACGGGAGGAATGGGGAAGTTAAATTTGATTTCTTTTTGTCCCAGAGTGCGCCAATGGTCCCCGACTACCACCACCACTGAACGGCTCCCGGAGAATAACACCTCGACCTCGAGTTTTATGATTGCAGACTGCACTCCACTCTCGGGGATCGGCCAAGACAATGAACAAACGGAGGTGGCACACGGACACACACCCATGCACACAGGCTGACAGGCCAACATGCCACGTGTGCACGTTGCCAGGCCGGGTATCGGCCATTCGCTTCTCGGTTTCCTTGGCGCACGTTCGTGAAAGTTTATACCCCGTAAAGCATGTCATTTTAACGTAGCGCTTCCGGAAGCGGATTGAACGGCACGTTTCGCGTCCCAACAGATGACGTTTCCTGTTTCCGGTGTCGCACGGGATGGGACCGTGGGGTTGGCGTCCTTTTTTAATGCGATTAGCCAGCGGTGCGGCGGTTGTGTGCCGTTGAACTGCGTACAAAATACGGGATAGAGCAATAGATTAATGTGTCTGGATGAACTCATACCTCTACCAGTTTTGTAGTACCTTAAATTCATTTAGCTGTATCATAATATTAATGTTGGCTGAATGCGATTAAAGGAATATTCAAGTATTGAACACAAGATTCCTTTCCCCTTTTCCGGGCCACGCTCGGTGTGCTCTCGAGACATTCAGAAACATCAAAGTCGCCCTGAAAATGTCGTTAATGTTTTTGCCTCCGCAATTATGCGACGGCAGTAGGCCGGTGGTGAAGGTTTAATCCAATCATGCTACGGATCCTTGGACCACGTCCTCGAGGCCGAGGCCGGAAACACGATACCGAGGACACACGCGCACACAGCTCTCGTTCCTTTGATGTACTCGTTATTATCGAGCGAATATTATCAATGCAAATTCGTCTGCTGGAATGGCATGTAATCCTGGCATACGAGGAGTGAGTGTGGTGGAAGTCTTTTGAAGACATATTTGGGATTCGATCTGTTTCGATCCACGCAAACCCTTCTCTGGCATCACACATCGTCCGCATCGCGTAACAAACAAGCGTTTATTGATGGGGGTGTGGTATGTTATCGGTGCGGAAGATCCGATGTAGCATAAATATTTGTACGAAGACTCCTGGGAGGCAGTCTTTTGGAACGACTCCGTGTCCGTCGTTTACAACCGCCATCATCAACGATCGGAATTGACGAATCGTTTCGTCCTTTCAATCCGATCCGTACTCTCCCGCAGTGAACCAAATCATGCAGATGTTTTTAAATCGTCACCCATGGCACTAAACATTCTGCCATTCACGCTCCGGTGGATCTGAGGCCGCCAGATGACAAATGAAATGGAAGCACAACGCTGTAATTCCATTTGCACTTCATGAGCTTGCGGTCGCCACGGTCCGACTTAATGCGTATTTATTTTAAAACAGTCGTCATTTTATTGACTATCATGAACCGGGGTGGCCTGGATTATCTCGTCGCCCTGTGCGTGCATTACATGCACGTGGCCGGTGCCTGTCAGCAACGCTAGCGATGCGCGATGGAATGCTACGCGGATTCGATGACCGCGGAACTCGAACACGTCAAACATTAACTGCACATCGTTGCTACTGTTACACACCAGCTTGCCGTGACGTGTCGGTGCATTTCAAATTGAATTAACTAGGAAACATCCCGGGCACTGGACACTAAAAGGTCCAGGCAATTCAATCAGCACGAATCACGCAGACACCCTCCGTTTTCCGTCGACCGTCGGCGGGCATTCCAGTGACGACGACTGGGGCTGTATTTAAATAAGTTTCCAATTAATCGTCCATCAATTTCGGCCTATTTTTGTCTGTGTGTCATCCCGACCGTCCGTCCGTTCGTCCGTCCTGTCCAGCATGACGACATGCTGTCGATGATGGGTCTGGCATCGCGCCCAGTTCCCAGTCCCATGAGTGCCGCATGATGGACTGTTTCGTCCCAAAATTAATTGACCCATTTTACAGTTGATTTTCCTGTTTTGGCATGCGTGCATGGTGGGTATGGGTGAGTCAGAACCCTTTCTCACTCTATTGGAACAGACTCGAGGGTTCGTCATCGAAGCGGTCGCCGATTGAGTGATTCAGTAATTAAAGAAGAAACCCTTTCTCAAAAAGGAAAATTGAGTTTAACCCTCGGAGGTAGAATGGTGAAGGGAGAATGGGATGTTTCCGGTAGACACAGCATTTGTAAGATGTTTCGTGTTTCGGGAACATGGACCGTCTTTCATAGTCAGATGTGATGCTAGCTAAAAATATGCTGTCATTGAGACCATTCCATAGGACTCGAAAGGACGCTAGTCTTTGATTAGTTTTTAATACTTTTAAAATACTTTTAATACTTTTAAAATTATTAACCATAATTATTTTTTCTATTATTTCTAATGAACTCATCTTGTGTCATAATGATAATAAAATGAAAATGTTTCAAATTTAACTACCTCACCGAGGAAACAGCCAATAACTTATGCTCTGCACTTGATAGAATTATTAATTACAAACTTAGAACTGCGGTTCTATTTGCATTTAAAAGCCAGCATTCCGCAGTCCAACGGTAACTAATTCCCGTCCCATAAATTAACCAATCCTACCATAAGTCACGCTCACGCTCCACCTTTTCGCTTATCATAATCAAAAGACATATGTAAACGTTATGCTTTTGTCTAACACAAGGGTCTGTCCCTCCCTCACCTCCCTGCTGCGGTAACACAATCTTCTGTCTCCCGTAAAACAATACTTTCAAGGGTCCCCGTGCCCAAGGAACCATGTTCTAAATGGCACTTAAGCAAACGTTACAACGGTCAAACAATTTGGCCCAAAACAATGCGCGCCTACACAGCACAGCACAGCCCCGGTACCAGCATAACCAGCGACCAGCGACAGGTCTGCGCCCATTTCCGGCCCATTGTCCCACGAAAAGCCCACGGTCTCACGGGTTGAGTTTTTCGGAGGTCGGGAAGGGGGAGGGAAAGTTAAAAAGGACATTCATTGTCGGTGTGTGTGGGGCGCGTGGCCGCGAATAATCATTTGTTGAGGTTGGACCGCTCGCCGTGTGACGGTGGCCGGTAAGGTAAGCGTGTCCCTGCATTCGAAAAGTGAAACTGGATACACTGGCCAGTAGCACGGTAGCCCGGTAGCCCTATGCTAGCAATTTCCTTGTCGCATTTCCTCGGGTAAAGGGCGCTCCGGTCTGCACTCGTGGCTGGTGTTAGGGTCTGGATGCAAACAATCAACCTCCAGAACGGGAACCACGGTCCACGCTGCACGGTAAGGCGTACTAGGCCACCATGCCAGGCCAGGCCACGATAATCATGAACGGGAAAATGAGCAAAAATTAATGTAAGCATCGGTTCGAAATGGGCGCTTTAGATTGTTTTCCGTGGTTGGCGTGGTCTTTAGGAGTGGAAGAGGACCGCCTAGCTGGCTGAACTTACACCGTTAGCGCCAGCAGGACTCGCGCTGTTAATTCCGACGGCATTGCGACCACCGAACGACGATCGGTCCAGGCAGCAGGCAGCGTCTAGTGCCAGCAAAGCATCAGCACCAGCAACGGTTGATCTTACGATTCTAGTCCCACCCGAGGGAAGGAGAAATGAACAAAAGGAAGGGGTGTCGTTTGTTGCCGCTCATGAGGTAATCCGGCGACCTTTTCCAGCGAACGGATGAAAGCGCCCCCTTTCCTGGCTGACCATCGTGGTCGCAAAGGGCTGGCAGTTCAAGAATCGCCTCCGGGTGACTCGTGACCTGGCAGAAGAGTCCAATCCAGGTTGTGGGTTTTGCGGGAACGTATGCCACCGAGCCAAGGGCCGATGATCATATTGAACGTGACGTGGTGGTCGAGGGCGAGCGGATCTGTCTGCGGTTCCGTCAATACGCCGTGTACATTCGATGCCAATGTTGCACCGAGGGCGCGTTCGCGTTTTACGTGGATGCCACGACAAACAGACAACTGCTGCTGGCGCTTTTTGCTCTGAAATGGGCTTAATTCCCGGAGCCTTATGTCAGAGACAGAGACCGAGTTTGTCGATACAGAGAGAGAGATGCCTAAAGCTATGCTTTTGAACAAAACAGAGAGAGAGGAAGGGAGGGATTTTCGTAGTTACTCTACTGTTTCTCTGGGCGTTACAGAATAGAGCACGACAAAAGGGGTTCTAAAGTTAATGATGTTTGCTTCCAAGATTCTTTTTTTATTAAAACTAGTTGCAAAAAATGAAAAGCAAAAATTAAACCGAGATAACAAAATATCATTTGAAGTGGCTTACGCTTTTTAATAAACAAACAAATTTTAATTGTTCCTCAACAGTTTCTTCATAACATTACAAACTTTCAATCTGTCAAGAAATACACTCGAATGAACTGAATTAATTCCTCAAAGAACATTGATCGCGTCCAGATGCTAACAAGATGCGAGAGAGAGTGAAATATCCCCCGAAGCCTGGTACCGGAACCTGGGTCAGCTAATTGTAAAACCGATGACGAAGCTTTTCAATCGATTCAAGCCCCGCACTTGCGCCTCGTTGTAAAGCAACAGTATAATCAAACGGTTTATATGGTCTGCAACTAGTTCACCTGTTGGTTACGGCTGAACGCGCCCATAAAGCAGCAAAACTTTATCCTTCACCATCTCCGAGACACACGACGTACAGCAAGGTGACCGAGTCGTGCTGCCAAGGCTGCCCATAGTTTTACAGACTATTTAACATCCTGGGTCCTGGGAATGGGTTCCTTCCTTACGGAATGTATGTCATTCTGTGCTGAAGATGTGGTATGCCCCCCCCCCCCTTACCCGAGTTAGATGGCTGAGTAGCTTCACCTTGTTCTATTGAAATTGTTTCCAGATACCGCAACGCAACGACACAGGTGATTCCCCCGAACCAAGGACCTTTTCATGGAATCATTTACCAGTGGCGTTCCAGTTGGAACCATGTTGTCTTGTTGTCTTATTCAATCGTCAGATTATTAAAGTTTGAACACCTTTCCTTCCCGCCAGTTACGGTTTACTTCTGCATCGGAGTAGTGCTGCACCGTGAAGGGACCACCATGTCGTTGCCATTGCTATTCAAGTCAAAGATCCTTTGCCAGAAGTTCACCGAAGTGGTCATCTGAATAAGCTGCATGAGGCAGGAATGAGGAAACTGGGGCCAAGGCAGCAGGGGACAGTTCTGTGTGACAATGTTTCCAATCTTGTGGCTTAGTAACGAGGAAACCCATTTTGTCTTCATTGGAATGCTGGCTACTCTCACAGGCACACACTTTAGCTATTCCTGTGCATTCCGGTTCACATGTTTCCAGCAAGACCCTTCCAGTATGTCCTCCGAGTGGCCGTTCAAAAGGATGGCGCATCATCATGATAGTCTGTATGTCTGTGTCCCTTTCATAACTGGAGCTCATTCAAAATGCCATCTTACCATTCTGCCATCCAACGCGCACGTAAGGGTTTTAGATTTCCATCACGTTATGAAGTTGATAAGAAAATGGCTATTTGTCCCATCGCGAGCAGCAGAAACGGAACGGAATGGACAGAGCACAACCAGACAGCCCCCTAGCAGGGGAATGGTTGTTTTAATAAAGATATTTGTTTTCGTTGAATTACAAGCCGGCTATGTTTTCCTAAGCGCAGATCTGGTAATAAATCAAAGCGAAATTAATGAAAGCAAACACGGAGTGAAAGTGCCATGGCCCTTGGCCGTAGACGGCCGGATAAGTTTCCGGAGGCAATTCAAGTCCCTCCGTTGGTTTAGCGCAAACTGTTTGGACAGGTTTTCTGACCAACTGTGGAACAACTGACAATATTCCCTTAACTATCAAAGTATTGAGTCAGCCTAAGGGCGAATTGAGTTTCAAGGCCTATAAAGTTGAGTTGACGATATGTTTTCAACTCATTCGCTAATTTTTGAGACCTTATATCAAAATATGTTTACAAAAAAGCATCAAAGACACGAAGGATTTTTAGAAAAAGGAAAAAACACATTATCAAACAACAACTTTTCCAAAGTAACTGCCAAGAATCCTCGACAAAGATCAACAAATGCACATAAAAAGTGGAAAACATAAAACCACGATAAAAAACGACTCGAATATCTGTCGAATCGATGAGATTTCCCCCCGGTCAGAAAAATGGCAAGAAAATTGCTGCAAATCGGATTCCGATCGACTTATTCCCACCGCCTAACGGGTATTGCGGAGGGAAAACTTTCTTCTCTCAACATCATTTCAGCCGGACTTGTTAATAAATCGGAACGTAGCAGATGATGATGAGACTGCTAGAGGCTGAGGCCGGTACGAGGTCAAAGCATAAGTTTCCTGGCGGATGGCATTGCGCTACACGGCCAGGAAATAGGAAGTTGCCAGGAAATGAAAACGTTGTCAAGATAATATTATTGCCCGATGGTAAAAAGAGTGTGTGGCATCAGCCTGTAAGGATATCTGCCAAATTCGTGAAGCACAACTTTGCCTCGAACGAAGAAAAAGATTATTTTGTGTTGCTTTTATTGACAGAGCGCCATCTGGAGGGGTGAGGGAAAGATGCTTATGTTTGTGGCATAATATGTTTTGGTTGCTGCTTGGAGAATCTTTTGTCTGATTTTGGTAAAAGATGATGCTTCAACGAATTGTAAGCGGTTTACAGTAATGCAAATAGATCAGTGTTTGAACTCGATGTTGTCCGAAAAAGAAAGAGGGAAAAATCATTTCACGGTTTTTCTATCAGAAGTAGACCATCTTTCTTTTGCTTTATTTTCATTAAATTTCAATAATCATAAAACTGGCACTAGCCGATCGTCACGTAAGTGCACTCGATCCACTGCCAATCCCGGGAAACAAATACCAACTGGGAGTCGGGTTGGCATAGCGACGCCAGAGTAGGCGCGCGCCCTCGAAGAATTCATAAAATAATTTACGACACAAGCCAGTGTCGTCCCGGCGTCCACGTAACGCCAATCAACCCCGGGAAGGGAATGCCATAAATTACTTAGCGATTGCAATAACATATCGATGTTGGTCAAACAAACATTCGTAACATAAGCTCACGTATCGACGGGGCGAGCCTTTATTTATCTTCCTCACGAAAACGAACTAAATTGAAAGGTAGCTAACGTGCTAGACGTGGGAGGGACAAAGAGTGAGAGACAGAGAGAGAGAAAGCAGAAGAGCCAGTGGCTTTACGAGCTACGAGATGGATCATATTCCTAATGCTACTGGCGTGGCTACAATCAGGCATCTTCCCACGATGGAACACTCGGCAAACATGTCGAACTTTCCGCTTTCGGGCATCATCTATTCGGGGGGTGGGTGCTGGAGGTGCTTTAGTACTCAATTGGCCACACGGATCGGAACGGACCCGTGTCATCTCGAGTGTCCTGCCATCCCGTGCACGAAAGGACACTCTTCAGATATTAATAAAAATTCATTCGCATAAGAAAAGGGCGCATTCTTCCACCTCCGCCGGAACCACCGGACGGCTACGTGTCGCTATGTGCCGAATTTTGGGATTGGGAAATCTCTTCCCCATTCGGGACAGGTCACAGGTTGCCGGGAATAGAATACCAGGGAGCAAATGTCACGACGAATTGTGGACACAACGACTGAGTTGGGCGACTTACTTTGTGCAAAGGGGGAGAGCGAAGACCATTCAAAGGTCAGCAATAGGCCAGTGTGTTTGCTCGGTAACCTTTTCGATAAAATTATGAAAATATATGTTCATCCGGCTGACCTGACCTCTTTCCCCGCCCGGGTTTCCTCGTCCTGTGAGGCACTCAATTATCTTCGGTTTCGGTTTTTGATGTTCTTCTCAAAATTATCTACTTCCACTCCCGGTCAGAACCGTTACCATAGTCATCGCTTGGAGTGCTAATCGGATGCTTCGGTGCCTGGCCATGGGGACTGGCATTTTTTGCCTTCCAGCCCAGTTCCTTCCTGTTGCTTCGGTTACCAAGACCAAGTTCAAGACGGTGTGGAAATTTGGGGCACCTTTTGCGGGGGGAGCTGGTGTGTGTTGCCATTGCCATTCCTGAAATCGTAATCCGACCACAAAAGGATCCCATCGTTACGGTTGCCCGTTTTGGAAGGGGAGAGGGCTTTCGAGCTTGTAAGACCAAGGAAATCGAGTTGAAATTACATTTCAATCGGTTTATGAAGTGACTACCAGAAAAACCACATTCCAACATTTACCTTTCACCTTTTGACTAGAATCTTTTCTTCCGCCTATTTGACCCCCGCGTTCTCATTTGCTCGGTGGAATCATAATCGTTCTCTTGTAGCTGTAGGAACCATTTGAGCTTTAAATGGGGACGGAAAATCTCGTTACTTAATCGCTCTTTTCATTGGCAAACGAGAGTCACAACACAACCCCCGTTACCTTATTTGCAACCGACGTGGCCATTGCTTGTTAAACTCTTTTTTTATTTGCTTCTTTCTTTTGAAAAACACTTCACGCCCCAGGATCCCAGCGCATGCGAACGTGCTGAGCGCAAATGTCCTCTTTCCAGTGCGACCACACTGAACGGAGATGCTTTGATTATCCTTTTGCAATTTTGCGCCCAGTCGGACCATCAAAGGATAAAAGAGGATATTGCGATGCCGGACGTGCCGAACGATGGCTGTGCTGCGGAGGCAGATGAGGCGATACTCTGGCGCTGGATCGAAGCGGGAAATTAAAGAACAACATTAACCGTGCAGACGGAACAGAAGCGGCACAGAGAGGCGTCGAGTGTGATGTGCGTTGCAGGCAGATTATTCGTTCATCGATAAAGCTGGTCAGGGGGATGGGTTGAGCCACAGGCTTCTGGACGTGAGACGAAATTTGATTTGACTGCATCAGTGATATTCTGATGCTCATTCGTGATGGGGGCAGAGCAGCAGCACCAGCAGAGAATATGTCCTGAGGGTAAAAATCATTTGACCAGAGTAAATAACTTGTCAAAACTGGCTGGATATAGTCACAGTGTCAAACCCTTTGAGCTGCTGAAAGCCATGCAAATTCGCTAGCTTGTATGCTCAAAAAGGAAACATAACTAAAGTATTTCGTTTGGAAACAACTTTAGCAACGAATGGTTTGGTAAATAATGATGAATATTTCGTTCCATTTCGTCATATTTTGTTACACAGTTTCATGCTCCCTAATCAATTAGAATATCTACTCGTAAGTGGTTAATGGAATAGAAAAAAGACTTAAAGAGTGTAAGTCCTAAAGCCCTCCTGCAGTAGATGAATCATCATTCCCTTCCAGCTACGTATTATCTCTACTGCCATCTCCCGTTTCGTCGAGGCTTACAAAGATCCGCCCTAAGAATAAATGTCGAAGATGTCCCCAAATGGAAAGAAGCTCATCTTCTTCTCGTATATGCCCTGTTGGCAGCAAAAAAGAAAATAATTCAATTCGAAGGGAGTCTCCGCTATCTGACACCGCGTTTCCTAGTAACAACGTGCCGGACTTGAGTGACGTTAAGTTCCTTGTTGGGCTTCATCAGTGACAGTTTCATTTGGCTTATCTCGTTGGAAGCCCCTCCAAGTCGGGACGCATCGTAGATTCAATTAATTGAACCTCAAACGCCTCATTGGCACGAGCTTACATTAGATCGATCATGGATTTGAGAAAACTTTCTATTGGAACAGTAGTC
>NC_064877.1:19057500-19060000 GCF_943734665.1 Anopheles aquasalis
AATTTTGGGAAATTAAAAATTCATTCGCAACCACCACACGACGCACGCCTTTACCGTGTCCGTACCCGTGTCTCACACCTTCTCTGAGCTGCACGTGAGCTTCAGGTGCAAAAAACTTTGGGATTCTTTGCGGTACCCGTAGCCAAAGGCCACGCCGTGGGCGAAGAAGTGAAACAATCTGCCTGAAGTGATGCGCAAAGATAAACCCTACGCCGAGGCCTTCTGCATGCTGGCAGGCGTAAGCATGGTTTTCATAAACCCTTTTTCGCAATCCTGGCAGCCAGCTCGGGCTCGGAAAACAGGGGATTTCGGCGAAGGATAATGGAGTGAAAGGAGCATTAAAAAAAATAGGAGAGAGAACACACAAAACCCACCAACAACCAACAAGTCAGAAAGGTGAAAAGAGGTGTGTACACTCAATTAAATCGCATTTAGAAATGAAGAAAAAAAAGGGCCATGCTCAGGGGAGAAAGGTCTTTGGCTAAACAGGTGGAAAACAACAAATCCTTTGGTCCATGCTGACCGTTGCTGAGGTGTTGAGTTTTGGGAAGAAGGTGAAAAGTGCACGTAATCGGACCTTCTGGCCCTGTGTCTGTGTGCGTTTGTGTGTGGCCATGTTGAAGGCATGATTCGTGGTGGTGAGAAAATTATGCATTCCAAGCCGAATCCGAGATACATCGTGGTAAGTATTCATGATGATTGAAATCCATTCAGCTCTGAAGCTACATTTTCGGGAGAAGAACCTGGTTTGCATAACATTTAAATTTAAAACAAATGGGTTCATTCCACCACCACCACCCCAAACCAGCCATGTGAAGGAAAGGGGTGACGATAGCCATGAAGAGTGCTAGAGACAAGATCGTGTAATAGAGAACCATCCGCCTGCCCCTTACCGTACCCCGTACCAAGCATGAACTCACATGAATAAAATATGATACATTCAAATGCATGTATAATGAGCATTAAATGTGACACTGCTCAGGACCAGCGACGGGGAGACGAAACAACTCGAGATAGTTTGCCAAAAACTATCTAAACCTCTAGCACTAACTGTGGCTCGGCTCACGTGATGATGGTGATTACAATGGGCCCCCAGGTGGGGGTGGGCAAAGCTTGATTATGCAAAATGTTGCTTTTCCCCCTTTTCAAGCTGCTTCAGTTGAGTGAGCATTGGACCGGACACAACTCTCCCCAAGTGAAATGTGCTTTCAATGGGAGAGCTGACGGTATTGTCTCGATGGATAAATGTTGGTCACTTGTTTCGTTTTATTTTTTCGGGTTTGCTCGTTGACATTCATTCGTGTCCAGGGGCCTCATAGTAATGGATTCCCACACTTTTTCCACCAACGAGCGAAGAATGCGAGCACATCGTGTGTGCCATTAATTATGAGCCACGTAACAGAGGAATTCTTTCTCGTTGGTTTCAAAAGGGAGGTTTTGGCCAACACGCAAGCCGTGACAGCAATGCCGGATTAGCTCGGTCTGCACGTCAACACAACCTCGTCAGCGATCTCCGGTGATAATTAGCTTCCAATTGTTTGGTTGCGTTTTGGAGCTGGTCAAGCCAAATGAGCATGGTGGATTCAATGAGCGACTCTGTTTTCATTGTCAAGCATAAAAAGCATGAGCATTGAAACCCATGGTTAATCGGTATTTACCTGATTTGAATTCGCTTTGTTCGATCGCACACTCTCTAACAATCTGATGAGCATTCTTTCATAGAGGAACATGCTGTCCTGTGGAGTTTATTGAGTCAATTCCAACCATCAGATGGCAATGTCACAACCATCTGACTACCAGGGGACAAACTACTCCAGTTCTGGTTGCAAGTTCTTTTCTCAATCCAATAAAAGTCGAACTTATACAGAATCGAATCAAAGTTTCCCAAAACAAGTTTCGTGCCGCCTCGCTTTGGAGTGACAGCGCCAGTTCTCTTAACAAATATTCCCAATATTCTCCTCCCCCTTTCAAGGACATGCACGGAGACTCCGGATCGGATCGCCTTTGAGTACACTCCACTCATGAGGTCCTTGTGCACTCAAAAACGCGCCCCAAAATCTCTCAGCACCCAAACACTTTTGCCCAACGCTCGCCAGCACAACTCTCTCTGTTTCTCTCTTTGAGCACTCGAAACAGAAAAAGGAAAAGTTTAAGATTTCCATGCCCTGGCCAGAGAGACGCGTCGTGCCACGTCGCAAAGAACAAGCGTAAGGGGACCAAAGCGAGCTGTCCTATTAATCTGTCAAATCCTTCTTACACTCAGTGGATTTTCTGAAAGACGCACGAGCGATGGAAGCTTGGTGGTGGGGGTACAAGCAACAACTAAAGCACAACAAAACTCGCAGCAGCACCACGACGTTCCCCAGGATGGTGGAGGACGGAAAAACACGCGGAAGCGGAAAGACGCTCGAGAGAACAATGCCATGTGCTGTGCTCCTCGGTGAATCGTCCGCCAACCGATCTTGACAGCCCGTCCCGGTGGTGGTGGTGGTGGTGATGA
>NC_064877.1:19067500-19075000 GCF_943734665.1 Anopheles aquasalis
AAGACCGCTCGATTCGCGTACGCATCGCTTCGTTGCCGTCGTCGTCGTCGTCATCGTTGGAACTGGATCCTCAAAAGCAACATTCAACCAACCAAATGCATTCGCACACGATCCTCCTCCCTGTTGGATGACATCGAACGCCACCTTCACCTTTTCCACCCCTTTGTCAATCGGTTCTTCGATAAAAGTTTGATTAATGCATCGAACAGGAGCCTCCCATCGCTTTTGCGCAGAGAGCGCAGCGAGTTCCAGTGACAATTCGCGAGAGCAGAGCAGGCAATCACCCAGGGGGTACAGTGGGGAGCCTCCTCGAGTGATAAGCAGGAAAGCGCGAGTCGAACACGAGAGATGTGCGTGGTGTGACCGTGTTCTGTGCTGCGTAGTAGCGCCGCGTATCTGGTCCGGTCGTCCGTGGTGCGTATCTGATTAACATTCATTTTGGCGCGAGCATTTGAATGTTCGTTTTTGAGTTCGCTTCGCTTCGGTCGGTTCGGAGATTGGGTGTTTTTTTGTGGGTGGCAGTACCACCCAGCAGCAGCAGCAGCAACAGCAGCAACTACAACGGAATGGCACACCGGCGACGTGAGCTGCATGAGCAAACGCAGCATAAGCCACGCCACACCACGCCATGTGGAAGAGAAATTATCCCCCTGGACAGCCAGCCAACCTTTTTTCGTATTCGACATTCGATTCATCAGCCCCCGCCCAAACCTCACTCCCTATTTCCTCTGTCCGGTGAATTGTGTTTCACGGAAATTGATTCCCGCTCATGTTGCACCTTCACCCGATGTGGGTTAGTGTGAAATATATTTCCGCACAAAAACGGACTCACACTCGCGGCCCTTGGACGGCCGATATCGAAAATGAATGGATCCTGGATGCACTCCCTTCCTCGCCAAAAAAAAACGAAAGAAGAAAAAAATAGTTGGCTGCATGCAAATCAACATGTGCATGTGACTGGGAGGCCAGAAAGAAGGGGAAGAACCCGGGACCTCCTGATGCTCCATGCGCAACTGGCCGAGAACACATTTCTCACGCGCGTGTCAATGGGTTCCGGTTATTTTTTTCGGGGGCACCTCCTTTTTCGGACCTGGGCGAGTATCGTTTGGGCGAGTTTTTGGCGTGGTTGAAATGCATTTCACAGACGTATCTCTTTCCGGTGCTCGCTTCACGTTATCATGCACGGTGCGTGGTGAGGTTTTTTTTTTATTTAATTGACCATATATGGAGCCAGAGAGGCATGCTGCTAGCTCTTCAACGTGCAATATACATTGGTATTTGCATCGTTTTTCAACCAAAGGAATCTTTAGCTTAATTAATCCTACCGGATTAATCATTAAACATTAAACATGCTAGATGAAGGTGGAAAACAGCATGTTCCAAACATGTTTATTGTGATGAAGTATCAAAGGTTTAGTTCTTTATTAGAAATAGTTAAAATATGTGATTTTTTCTTACTAAATTATGCACAAATTTCATGTTATTATCAATTAATTAATCTCCAACATCTTTTTGAGAGCATAATCAGGATCTTATTTGACAATTTACCATTTAAGTATGTCAAAAATGAATATTTGATTTTTGTTTTTGAAAAACGTAATGTATCCATTAAACTAATTCGAAAACATTGACCGAAGAGACTTGTCAATTCAATAAATTACCACGTGATACACATTTTACTGCTACAGTAAACCAGTAGAATTAGAGACTTAGAGACAAAAATATTGAATTACGATAGTGTCATCGACCAGAACAGATAGTAAAAATGCCCTGACATGATTTTAATTTGTCAGAAATATTTAAGGCCTTTCCCAAAAAAGGGAATTAAATCGAGGATATCCTTTAGACGTATTTACTTTGGAAGGACTATGAGAAGGACTCATATTCATAGTCAGTCAACGTGAAAGCGGCTAGTTTCTCACTGAAAATCATGAATCATTAATCCCACAAGCAGCTCTTTTTCATCGTAAAATTAGGCTCGAACAACCATTGCACCATCATAAACGTACCGTTGCAGGTCATGTACCAAATTGGCTAGATGTTTTTAGCATACCCTTCTGGATCCATCAACGACGTCATGTTCCAAAAGTGGCCACTAACAACCAGCACCGACTGTTTGTTTTGGGCAGACATTTGCATTTTGCATCACTCACGGCCTAGCGAATGGTGACTTTGATGCAGCAGCAGCATCCAGCAACCTTCATCTGAGCCAGAGGCAAATATTTTCCTTTTCCTCGCCAAAAGTGGTCACCGATCCGGCAATTCGAGCTACCATTCCGTTGCGATTCGAAGCGCCATTCCAAAAGAACAATTGATTGAATTTGACGTTTTCTGATTGCATCCGTTTCGACGTTGAGTGAACCGAATGTGGAATTTAGATCCTGCCTTCCAGCTTGCCCGCCTGTCTGGCTTAGGCCCTTTCACGATCACGGAAATATGTTGACGGAAACTGCGGCGTTCGGTTGGCCGACAACAATGTTGATCCGAAATGGCTCTAGGCTGTCCTAAGGCTTGACGGACGGATACGAAATTGGGTTTAGATGTGCGAAGGATTACGCATAACTAATGAAATGGAAGAGGAATGTTGTGGCAGTCGTCGAGCCGCTCTCGATTTGGAGTTATGCTGCAATGATCGATTTTGATGGACGTTTCCGTAATCGAACATCGTGCAAGGCAGTAGCATTTGTGTATTTGCCGGCCAGTCAGTATGCAGTTGCAAGCAGCTAAGGCACTTACTTTACTTAATAAATAATGTACATTCTTTATTCCTTTAAATTGTATTAACTTAGGCAGCAATATGTGCCACATTTGAGAAATGTCTAAAATGAATGTAACGTAGCGTGCCGTTAGGAAGTATTAAAAGGTCGGAGTGGCCTTCAAAAAACAATAAAAAAAACCCCGAAAGACAGAAAAAAACACTTCTCACGATCTCCGCCATCGTCATCGAGCCGCCATCGAGCGCGGAAAGATCATTCGCTTTTGACACAATTTTTATCCCCGAATTCCACCTCATCAGTCCTTCAAAGCGCCATGAGACTCGGCGCAGGGTTGTTGGGGGAAGATTCTTTTATTTTGTATTTTGCGGCATCAGTTGTTTTTTGCGGCCCGTTCTTAATGACCCCTCTCTCGGCTCACCCTAACACGCGGGATTTCGAATCTTAACGGGAGCCACTTGTTTGGAATCGCGTTCCCGCCGGTAGCACGGTGCATCCGATGCCTCTGCCTCGGTGTCCCTTTTTTTGCTGTTGTTTTGGAACGTATTTTGAGTCACCGACCGACAGGGTGTGTGCATGTGTGGAATGGTGCAATCAACTGCATGCGCACGTTTCGTCCACCACCACGGCCACCGTCAGCAACCGAACGCCTAACGGGGCCGTCCCCAATGTGCGGAATTCTCATTTCACGGCAACCAGTTATGCATTATTTATTTTTATTCCTGGCTGTTCGGAGAGGGTGGGTTGATATGATGCACAGACGCAGCACCCACTTCTTTCTCTCTCTCGCATGATGAGCGTAATTTCCGGTTGCGCTGTTGTGACATGCATTTTCGAGGGCCTTGCACTCGCTCGCGGGATTGATTTTTTGCTCTTCTTATTGTTTGGGCAACGGCGCGGCCTTCCGACAAAGTCATTGCCATCGTCACTGGCACGGGAAAGCGTTACGCACGCGGCAAACAGGCGGCCACTGTTCGTTTGGTAGATCATTCGTGATGAAGAAAAATGAGCGGGATTTTTTATTCTTTGGAAAAGAAGGGAAAACGAGAGCAGGCTCTCATCTGTCGGTGCTGTGTTCTGATGGTAAATTCAATTAACTCCGTTGACTCTAATTACGCACAAGGTGGAGTGATGCGTTTGGCAGGGTAAAATGATCCGTTGGATACTGTTATCGATTTCGGTAGTGATGTGGAGCATATTGACCTACTTTGCAAATGTGAGCGCAGAATAATGTTGAAAAGCTTAACGAGGGACCACAAATGTAAAACAAATAATTTCAACTGTAATAGAAAATGATAAACAGCTTTATAACAACAAATGCGGGCGCAAATAAGTGAAAGATTAGTTTAAAGGACTTAAAAGGTATAGACAAATTACTGTCGTAAGTATAATAAGTAAGTAAATAACAATAAAAGAAGAAAAGAACAATAATAACTCATAAAGTTATACCAAGTTCTTTTTAAAACTAAAGTAATGAAAAATAATATGATGTAAAGACATGTTAAAGTTTAGTAAAACGAAACTACGGAGCCTTCGAGAAAGAGATGTTAAAACATGAACCATCAATTACAAAATGTCAAATTCATCAGCCGTAAACAACAAGCGACGTATCGAATTAATAATATAACTGGCTTTGCACGATGGTACAACGCGTTGACATCTTCACTACCAGCGGAGAGTCACTACATTGTGCGACAACAATGGACCATTCGCACAACGACCGGTGTCCAGTTCCGAAAGCTTTGTCCCTCCCCTCCCCCTCCCCTTTCCAGGTAGTCAACTTAATCAAAAGCCATCGGGATTGTTGATTATGATCCTTCTGCAGCGAAATGGGTTGACAAATGGGTGACAAAACATTAAAGACGAGCAGACGAGCTCCCTTCCAACCACGCTGGCGGCAGCTTTAATTTACGTGCCTTTTGAGGGTGCAGCTCACATTTGTTGCAGCAGAAAATGCGAAATGGTGGTGGTGGTAGGTATGTGAAATGCAGCCGAGCCAACATTACGCATTCATATGTTGCCGCGTCCGTGAGTGCGCGCGCGCCCGCTCGAGGATCGCATTCGGCAAATTGGGAAAGATAAAAAACCGCAAAACGTTCAATTAAGTTGCCTGCGGTCCTGTCTGCCTCCCTTCCTCGCCCAATCCGTAATGAAACATTCACCGTGCGAACTGCGGCTACTCACTCTTTTTTGGATGCCCCATCAAACGGTACACACAGCAGCTACGCGCGATATTATTTATGCACATTTGATGTGAATATTAAAAATTCAATTCGCACAATTTTGTAGCCGGATGGATGGATGGATGCGTATGGAAAGTGGAAGTTACCGCCTCGGGAATGCCGGAATCGGAAAACATGCTGCACATGCCCCTCGTGCAACCCTTGTGTACGCGCACACCCAGAAACGCCCGTGACTGCTGGAAAATGCATCGGAAATTGACATTGACTGACGAATGTGCGGAAAAGCGTCGGTAAATGTCCGTGGGATGGGTTCCGAATGACCGAGCCCGTAAAAGTTGGTGCTTTACATGAGCGAGACAATGGCAGGGCATGTGCTGGACAGGAACAGGGTGGTAATAATGCGCCAAATTGATAAACGAAAATCACCAACCAGTAGGTGAACGCATTGATGGCACCGTGCTGCCGAGTGCCAGCTCGTCTGTCAGCGAACGATCCCTCGATCTTGCTTCTTTTGCTCCCGCTTTCTCTCTAGAACATGGAACAGACATTTGATAAAATTCGTCAATTTCTGCGGCGCTTTTATGTTCGATTTTTTCCAGCATCTCAATCGAACCCATCTGACAGCTCATGGCCAGCGCCATGTTTTCGCTCCCGGAAAAAGGTTGATGAATAATACAGGACGCGGAAAACATGTTCCTTTCCACATGACACTAGGGAGGGAGAACAAAAAAATGTCGGTGAAAAATATCGTGGAAAACACATGGCCGCACGGTGGTGGTGATAAGGATTCGCGAGCGCAAAAAAAGGTGCCAAAAACCTGGCGAGCGAAATCCATCACCTTTTCGTCAAACGTCAGACTACTGGTGCGTGGAGCAAAATTGCCGAAAATGGTTCGCTCCCTCCCGGTTTTTTTTCAAACCTCGTGCCACCACCACCAGCCTAGTGTGCCATGCTTCTTATCTTTCTCATGCCAACGACGACGACCAAGCGCTCGACAATTCGAATGATTACTTTCCTTCTAACGGTACGGGCGAGGAATTGATGGACGGGTGGGATGGGCGGACAGCGGCCCTTTTTTTCGTTGGTGAGGCGCCTCACACACATAGATATATCGACAGCAGCACATCGCGCAGCATGACAGCTTCCATTAACATGTACATCGTGTATGTTGCCGTTGCCGCTGCACTGGTGACACTGCTGGTGGATCGATCGGGGACGTTGTCGTTCTATTTCCTTTTTCCGAGGAGGGTCGATCTCCCTCCCCGAAATCGGCTGACGACTTAAAGATGTTTAAAGCGAAAGATGAGAGGAGAGTTACTGATAAATAACGTGTGAATTGATCAGTAAAGTAGGCGCGAATTGATAATGTTCGCAGGGTGATGATGCGATATAGGTAGTTAGTTGGATGACATTGAGGTGATTGACACCAAAATGTATTATTTTGGAGCATTAAAAAATAGCTTCTTGCAACGTGGATGATACGTAGTGATCACTTCACTTATCAATTCATACGTTATTTATCAGTACAAAATGCTTAAATTCTCAACTCTTACACTACCATGTGACTATAAAAACGCACAGAACCACAATCTACACATCACACTTTTAGATGCGCTATGTTTTAAGTACTATTCAGACATATGAAAGCATAAATCAGAGCTGTCCTAAGCAATAGGATTGGTACGAAGAGGGAAAACTAACGAATTGTTATTACAAAATAAAAGCCTTTGTTACTGGAGTTGATTGGCATCAAATGGCTTCTAGATCTGTTACAAATGATTACTTTCTACTAGTCTCAGTCTGCTTGACTCAGTTTTTGCTTTAGATCCTGGTCATGTTTGACATTTGGTTTGCTATCTTTAGGTATACATTTCGGATAAAACGCGTTAAGTTGCTCTTTTAATATATTTATCTAGGCTTTAACTAAACATAACATGTTCATATCCATTTGTTGCTTGATCTTTTACCAAAAGAGTATTTGTTTATGCATTTTCTTCTAACATTGGCATGCTTCAGTTTCCATCATTGACATGAAAGATCATTTCATGCAGTTACCTCCTTTCGATAATTATGTTTCTCTTTCTTTACAAACTCAATTCGATTGATGTATGTCACATCGTTATCGTGATTGCTTCCCAAAATCATCATCATCATAAACTTATCACCATATTCACAAAATTCCTCCTTCTCCTCCTAATATGCAGTGATTTGGCTTCCGGCGATCCCCATCTCTCTCTCTCCCTCTCTTCCCTAAACACTCGCGATCAAATCACCGAAATTGAAATCAGTTAACGCCGGGCGCGAGCTCGCTTGCCGGTAAAAGAATTAATTTCCAATTACTAGATATTTGCAAAACTCACTTATCGTGAATTTCATTATAAGTTATGGCCCACAGCACTGGAAGGTGTCACGACGAAGACGAGGAGCAGCAACATTCGCAACATTCGCAGCGAAGATGGTGATGCGTCTGTTGCCTTCCCGTGGCTTCTTCTCCCCCCCCAATCCGTCACACCAATTTATGAGAATATTATGTTTATCTCTTTCCCGGTCCCAGGGCCAAGCCAAACCATCACGCATTTGCGCGATTCTGCTGCTGCTGCTGC
>NC_064877.1:19085000-19102500 GCF_943734665.1 Anopheles aquasalis
CCGTCGTCGTCGCCGCCGTCGTCATCGCGTCTCAGTCGCGGCTGGGAGTACTCCACGTGGAGTTTGCGGGATTTTCGATTTCGCTTCGCGCATCGCGAGCATCGGAATCACAGGAGGCGCAGAAACCGGTTTCGCGTCGTCGTCGTCGTCGTGCGAATCACGTTACTTGATTGCGTTTGTGCTTCTTCTTTGCCGTTGTCTGTTCCTCCTATTGCTTCCTCTTCGTTGGATTTTTCTTATTCCTTCTCACCTAGTAACGGTGTAAGTGATTCACCATCAGACGACCGACAACGGTGTGTTTGTGCATCTCGGACAGTCGGACTTGTGTGCAGTATCTAGTACGAGAACTTTCGCTAACCCAGCCCCACAAAACATTATGCTGTGATTGGTTTTTATTCACAATTCTTTCTGTATCCAAGTCCTATCAATTTTTTTACATAAATGAATGCTCTAACGTTCTATAGCTGCAGTGGACACTTGGATGTGTGGCGGATACGAGGATTTGTTGGATGGAAAACCTCAATCCAAGTGCACCGAGCCACCGAGGGGTCCTTCAATCTTCATTCACTTCAGCAACACTTTCGCCGCAATCCTTTCCCGTGTGTTTCATTAAAGTCGTCGACAATTCCGTAACAGCTAGGATATTGCTTCGTCTTCTTCTTCCTCCATATCCGTTTTCTATGCTCAGCACGTTTGATATCGTTTTATTTTTATCTCTCGACACCGCGTCCTCGATGCTCGCCAAGATCGGCAGCGACATCGTCGTCCACCTTCGCTCAATCGTCCGCGGTCACCGCCGATTGGAGTGTCCGTTTTGCTGCACTTTTTGCTGAAAAAAAGACTGTTCTGCGCTCCGTTCTCGAGGTTCTCGTTCTCGTCTCCACGTCTTTTCGTCTCTGGTTGTCCTTCCGGGGGTCGCGGGAACCGTTTGTGCTTCAATCAGCTCCAATTTGGTCCGGTTCCCTGTCGCCATCGCTGTTCACTCTGTCCCGCGCAAAGGGCTATGCTATGTGTCCACCGACAGACAACTGGACTGGAGGAATAGCCCTTTTTCCTTCGATTTGTTTTTTTTCCTTTTGTCCTTTCACCAGTAGCATTGGCGGGTCGTGGGCCTGGGTCTGGGATGTTTGTTTTTGTCCCAAACCGACGCTTCACGATGGACGCGAAGTAATCGATGTGGATGTCATCAACCATTCGACCTTGCCAACGCCAGACACTCTGCTTTGCTGTGGAGCTGTAGAGACCAACGCTGCTTCTACGCTAACTCCTGAGGATGGAGAGCACTGGCGAAAATGTGTTTTAAACAAATTAAACAATCCAACTCCCCAACGAACCGAACAGTTTTATAATTTCGTATTTGAATTCCGGATTAGATTCCAATCCGCACGATTGATTGAGTAGCTCGTCTGGTAATCCCACAAGGAAACACGAAATTCCTTCCACACGTGCAGCGTGTCTGGGGCGCTGCAATTGCAATAATGCATTAATTAAAATCCACTCCTGGAAGGCACTCGAGCGTCATCGTGCACTCCAAGTTATTGCATTGCTGCAACCCTTTCTGGTTTCGCAATAACGAGGCGATTGCCGTTAAAAGACACAACAGTCCGGCCTGAAAGCCTTGGGACACGCGACCTTATGGCTTGTAGCGGGGCGGTGCAGCACGAGGATCAGGAAATTGAAGACCTGCTGCACGACCTGCTGCCCATCTGATGCATATCGGTTTCAGGTTGCTGAAATGGCAAACCGAAAGGCGATAATTAATGGGTGGTCCGTTATTCCTTTCAACCGTTCGTCGACCACTGGGGAGTTTTCGTTGGATGGGATTGTGCTGGATGCTGGATCGATTGCCTAACCGTTCGTAAGTTATGTTTTGCTCTTGAGGTTTAGAGAACGGTCTAAAAATGCTCATTTCGTTCCGTTCCGAGTGTGTTGGCTTGTAGTAACCTCTTCGCGAGGAAAAGATCAATAATTTTCACACCAACACCATTTTCTTCATCTTTTCACTCGTCACCAACTTGTCACCGGCTCGTCACTCGCCAGTCAATCATCGGCTATCGAGGCGGGTTTTCTCAATTTTCTCGCTCATTTGACTGCTGTTCTCGTTCCATTTTACCATAATTACTCCGGGTTTTGGTCTAAGAACTTAGCCAGTTACATGTCTGGCCCCTCGCTGACCGAAATTCGAGCTCCCGAACGACATGTTCTTCCAAAGCGCGTGGCGTGGCCATCGCAACCGCCATGTCGTTTCACGCGTTTTGGATTTCCTCCCCGAAAAAAAAAAGAACAAGAGGTGAAAGAGCGTGGCCAGAACCACACGTCGGGGAGCGTTGTTTAGAAAACAGGAGCGTTCAAACGGGGAAAAATTGTGAAGCGAACCGGATGCTCGACCCGGAGCCATCGGAAAATTCAATTGCATGATGTTTTCTTTGATGTTCGGCGGGAATCGAAAATCGATTGCCTTTGGGTTAGGGGAATCTGGGGGGCTGCGTTCTTCGCTCCCAAGTTCGTGCTATTGGGAGAAGTGAAACCTTCAAAGGATAGATAGATACGCTACAGGAGGTTGATCCCTTTTTCGAAACAAATTTTCGTTGACTAAACATTGGCAGCACGCAATCAGTCGAACTGATAATAGCTATAACGAAAAAAAGAGGAGAAGGTTTGTTGACTAAATTTCAATTCCGCTGTTTCGCAACACAACATAGAATGCTGTGCGTTGGAAGGTCACGCTGCCAAGTGGTTAAATGTCTCTTCTCTTGTTGACACATCTTTGTACCTCGCAGTCAGTGAGACATCTCAGCGTTTGAGACAATGAATCATCCTTCTAAAATCCGTTCATCTCGTCAAGATCAACACGCTGGGGAGTGCTGAGCCTCACACTCGGTACCGACATCGATAGTAGACGCGCACCAAAATCCGATTTGGCTGCAATTCGATTCGGCCATCACATGCCAACCCCTACCCAGTTGGTGTGATGAGGTATGTGCGATTGCGAGTGCATTTCATCGCACCACCGAGCTTGGATTAACGCGGAAAATAAAGAGTGGCAACGGGAACTACCGCCACCACCGCCGCCGACAGACAGACAGACAGGCCTTGCGGTTCTTGACGTGAGGTCAAAAGGTGGCGGTTGCGACAAGACGTCTTCGCTGTGAACCGCCACCGCCAGTGGCGTAGTCGCCGACAGACAGCTTGGTGTGAGCGGCAACTCTATTTTTAAGCCACGTGCCTCCCTCTTGTCTTTCGTTGGATTCTGACCATGATGAGAAGGATGGCCTTTCTCTCGTGTGCGTGCATGTGTGTGCCGGTGCTTCCGCCGGCAATAGAACAATCAACGCCAACGCAAAACGCGTCCCATCCATCCGTCGTGTTTTGGCAACAGTCACTCACTATAGCCACGGACACCGGTGTCGTCAGTGCCAAGAGTTTTGCAGAAACTCCGGATCGTCGGAAAGAAAGGACGGGGGGAAATGTGTTTTCCAAAAATAAATCCATCGTTTGGAATAGAAATACTGCATGTGTCGGTACTGAAATGGAGTAATTTTTCTCCTTCGATACAACAATGCGGATCCAGAGAAACTAGCTACCATCGATAACAATAAGGCAACGGCTTGGAATCATTGGTTCGCCGGAGAGCAAAGTAAATGTGAGAATAAATAAGATTATTGTCACTACTGCATCTCGCTTCAGCTCCATTGCACCAATAATGTGCTTAAAGTTCAATGTGTGTGCAACACCTTCAACCAGTCTGGGAATGCCAGCATGAGCACATCAACCCCTTACTCCATCTCTGAGGCTGTTGATCGCATTTGCTGGAAGGCAGACTTTTCTCTAGAGAGCCACGACAGTAAAATGCACGGTAACTAGCAAATAAAGGGAATAAAAGCGTAAAGAAACAACGATTCAGTGCACGTTTCGCACGTTGAATCGAACTGATTGAAGAGCCACTAGCTTACTAGGGGGATGTCGTGCCGGGAAACTGGCCACCAGCGCACCATTTGAAATTCTGGGCGCCACGTACAGACTCACGGACTTTGCGGAGAATGCACGTCTCAGCTATAATCGCTTTTACCAGCCCGCGTGAGTGTCTTTATTTATAAGTCTGGCCAAAGCTGACCAGCCCTGGCGTCCCGGTGCAGGCGATTTCAATCAACACATTCCCGGTGTATCGCCATCTTCGCTGTCGACGCGCTCCAACATCCAGAGCACTGATAACGGCAATAGAAAGAGCCGAAACACCACGTTGGCCAATCTTTTTTCGTTGTAAAGATGAAAGTACAAGCAGCTGTAGAGGAGAAGACCCTTTCGCACCCTCCCCGGAAAAAGGAAAGGTCCAGATCCCTCATTACCGGAGTGGCACGATTTGCTTTATGAGTTTATTGAAATCCCATCCCGAAAAACCAATTCACCATTGACGTCAAAAAAGGGGAGGCAAGAAACAATAGCACAATCGTGTGTCTGTGTATTTGTGTCTGTGGCAAGTGGCGTGTGAATGAGTCCAATGAAATCTGCAGCAAAAGGGGAGAGCACGAGTAGAAACCGAAACATCAAAGATGGCCAGGATATCATAAAGACATTTCCGGTTTGTGACATTTGGCCTAATGTCAGCTTTCAATCAGTAGGCTGCGAGCTCTAGATCGTCAATAGAAAAAATGGCGAACACTCTTTCGTTGAGGCGGTGAAATGGAATGGAACCCTCCCATGGTGGTCCGTGACAATCGTTTGATTAGTTTTGATAAGGCACGCTTTTCGTATGATTTTGTTGTTTTGTTTCTGTTCGAGACAAGGGAGCAGGGAGTTAGGCATCATGCGAAGTGCATTGTTCGAGCTACTGTCATCGGCCGGAACTCCATCGGCAGTCCTCGTCGTCTTTGCTCTTTTGTTGTGTCCGAAGCCAAGGAGTTTCGTGTTCAAGAATGAGTCATGTTAATGTTACCACCCTTCGCATCATTTATCACCATCCCTGGGGAGGAGAGCGTCTATAATTTGCTGGAAAAATGACGGCATGTCTCGCAAACGCAATCACTGTCAACCACCGGTTCCACCAGCGTCCGATGCTTTCTGCAAGCGACTCCAGGTCTGCCAGGGTGTTCCACGCAACGAGGGGACGCCTCTTTGGCCAAGCATCCCAATAAACCGATTACCATTATTACATTGTTTATTGTTTACCTTTGATAGGTATTTATGACGAATGCCGGGAATCAACAGACGACGACGGCGACGTGCCACGGTGCTGAAAGCCAGAACCAGTTCCTGCATCTCGTCACCTGTGACGTGCAAATACATTGCTTGCCCTGTGAGTGGCTTCTGCAATATCGCTTCACGGACTGCATGCCCCCTCCCCCATCATTAACCAACCTGGGAAAACAATGGAACACAAGCATAACGATGCTCATCGAGGATGCGTGAGAATGCATTTACATACTAATTATCGAGTGATATGTGGCCAAACAAATTACCTGTCGCATTTGGTCCACTCATGTTGCTGATGCTGCTGCTGCTGCTGCTGTTTATGTTGTTCCCACCTGGCCATTCCTCTGTTGCCCCTTGTGTAAATCTCAGTTCAACGAGGTGGCCACGGCGGACGGTGGACAACGAACGGACAACCTGTCATGCTACCAGTCACTCATTATCGGTGGCAATCCGGGTGTGTCTCTGTGGGAATGGCTGCAATGCCGCTGCAAAACCGGTCATCGGTGGCATGGCCCTGGAATTGGAAGCCAGCCGGCAATGTGGCAATGTGGCAGTGAATCAGAAATCATTAATAGCACAAATGCGATGTTCAGGTAGCACGCGGCGTGTTGATAACCGCTAGCAGCATCCAGGTGCACTCTCTCTCACCCTTTCTTTCTCTCTCTCTCTGTTTGTTTCTCTGGGCAATCCCAGCTCACCTGTTGGAGTCCCCGAGTGGTCCGCCGTCCCTTTTGAGTGGGCCGTTCAATCAGCAGAGGGTTGGCAATCATTTCATTTTCATCTCATTTAATTACACCTCACTCCCGATGGTTGTGGCCGATGAAAAGGTTCCGATTGGTGCACATTAAGGGGTTGAAAGGACACAAACTCCCGGGTGAAAACTAGCTGGTCAATTGATTGTGGTGATGACGTTGAAGTAGCAAAACTTTTATAATTAATTTTAACAGTAAATAAGTTCATAAATTATACTGCAAAACACACAACTGGTTGGCTAACAACATAGTGTTTGTTGATGTTTTCGTAGCTTAACACCGATCGCCGGCGAACACGCGCTTCATTACAAACATTGGCAGCATCTCTCGGTGCATTCGACCCTCGCCAGTCAGTCAGTCAGCCAGTTCTGGGCATCACAATCACGGGCAAACGTAGACCGGAGTGTGCAACAATGTAGCACTAACTAGAACGTTTACAAATCATAAGCCGCGCTATCATGATGGTGATGCAAACATCACTAGCATTGCGCTTGTTGCGCCTCGAGCATTGCAACCCTAAAGGGTCCTCACCTGACCCGGCTCCTGTTGAACAAATAAACAAACGGTCTCCCTCTCTATCTGCTCCCCATATCGCCCGTGGCCTATGCAAAGGTGACACATTACGCATTCGCATGTTACATTTCTGCTGAACAGCACAACATGGCACTCTAGCCTCCAACCCCCCCGCATTAGGGAGTGAGGACGGAATCATCTTCCGAATCTCGATGCAAATGGCACGTTTGGCAAAATGCAACATGCATCATGCGCCCTTTTGGGGGGGGGGAGTTAGTGTCCCTGACGGATCCCTGAGCTCGTCAGGCGCATAATCGTTGGATACGAAATGATTGCTGCATCTCGTTGAGTACCAGACAGAGCCAAGAGAAGGAGATGGAGGCGTATGATTGTTATTATTATCGGCATCGGAAAGCAAGCACCGAGGGCCTAGAAAGGGCTGTTCCCTCAGGGTACGGCTGTGATTAGGTTACAAGCAAGCGCCTAGCCTGCTTTGCTCTTCCAACAGTTCACCGTCAGCAGTTGACGTTCCATTTTGGCAGATGGCTAAACGAGGCTTCCAGTACCAAAAGCATCATCGATCGCGCACGACGAAGGTGCGAACGAAGTGAGTGTTTGCACAGGTGATTCCATTCCAAACGTTCGTACACCTTTAGGGGGAAGCCACGGCGCGGACGAGGAGCAGCAACAACATGGCAGCAATTATCAAATTAACAGATTAAACCATTTTCGACAGCATGACGCGCGTACACCTTGTATGCTCTGTCGCTCATGATGTTACTCCTGTTGGTGCTGCTGCTGCCAGTCGCAAATCATTGTCTGGTGATGGTTGAACGTTGCCGTCTCTCGGTTGGAGAAAAGGTGGCCTCCCCCCCCCCCGGGGGGCACCTTCGAGCAAAGAACGATTCGTCATCTACTCGACGACGACGTTGAGATGCTGTCGTGCCCTCCGTCGTGCGTTTTATGATAATGAAAAATTACATTCCCATTACGTGCCTATGTCACGCGAGTTCCTATGCTTCGGGTGCTCGAACGGTGCCACTTCTATCCAGCTGCTTTCATACGTTAATCGTACAAATGAATAGCAAATTACGAATCTCCCCCCTCGTTCCACCATTTCAACAGGTGTATCCGAGGGGAAGGAGAGAAGCAAATGTTGAGATTTATCCTCTCTTAGCACCGACAGCAGGTAGAAGTGTCACCACCGGCACACCAGACGAGCACCAGACGAAGAGCAACGTCTTAGGCCACCTTTACGGTCGTGTGCACCGCGCGTTTGCGTTTTTTTCTTTCCCATGACACACAATTTGAATGGCACTGGCAGTGGAAAAACATTTTCGCAAAAGTTTTCCACCAACTGAAGGTGCAAGCAAACGAGCCAAGGAACGTATGCGACTTGAGAGCGCACCGAAAGCAGATGCTTTTTTTCTGTGCTGCTGCTGGGAGTTTTCGGGCAGAGAGGAGCAGAAATTACTGAAATTAACGACGAACGATCCACTTTGGCCGTGACTTAATTTGGCAAATTGACAAATAGACTCAATTTGCGAGGAAAATAGAGGCGAACGCGCGACAGAGGTGCATTGGTTGGCGCGACACTGGGTTGGCACACGGAAACTTTGAATAAATTAGGTTTGGACGAGTGGCAGGCAGGGAGGGACCGGAGGAAGCTGGAGCGACGACCGTGCCACCTGGAACGCAACGATAATTTCGTTTACGAAAGTGTAATGGTTTGGAGGCGCAAACTTGTTCCGATGGTACTCGCTGCGATTGCCGGAAGTGTACTCGGGGAAATATGATGTTGAACTTACCAAATAATGTCGGAAAAAGGTGGGCTCGATCGTTGCGATTGTTGTGTTGCAAGCGACTCATTTGGGAACTCTTGACAATCCTGCTCATGTGGGCGCTTCCAGCGAAAGATCCAAGTAAATACCAACAAAGGTTGTTGATGGTTGAGAGCTTATCCTTGTACTTCGATTCTTTGTCGGTACTTTCCTGGGAAGAAACTGTAAGTTCTGCAAACAGAACTACAAACAGAACGAAAGCAGCCAACTGAAGAAAGAACAATTGCAGTCGCTCTCATGCACAAAACAGAACTGCAGGTACGTGTGCACTTTGGCCACTGGTATGGGAGGTAAATGCGAAAGAATCTTGCGACAAAAACCTCCAGCATTATATCCGTCGACCGCCGGCGAATTCCAGCAATTGCTGCTGTGTACCGAAGCATGGAGCCCGCATGGAAACTCCGCATGCTACCGAGGCTATTTACGGATGACAATGCCGGTTGCACGGGAGCAAAACTTCAATCCAAGAACCCCACCTTACGTCTGGTATCTGGTGGTCGGTTGAATCCAGCGACGAACTTGATAGAGGAGCAAAAAAAATGCTAAAGGATTACTTCGTTCTTCTTCGGACAGCAAATCCCTGTAGCAATCGCTGCTTCTACTGGAATCCAACTTCCAGCCCCGGTGCAAGCTCAGTGATGCAGAACATTTTAGGGAGCGAAAAAATGTACTAAACAGGAATACCTTCGGCAAGAATATTGGACTTTTCGGGGGGGACTGCAGATGTCGTGCGTGTTGGGATCAAACTTTTGGCCGAATCAGCGCCAACCGTCGTCTGTAACTAAATTATGAACCGTTCGTGAGCAAACAACACGCGCGCACGCGATTTGGATGTAGATGTACCTTAGCACGTATTTGGTGCAGCTCAGCATCGACTGCTAGCAACCAAGACGTCTTTAGTTGAGTTGTTGATGGTTGTTCTTCGACGTAGTAAGCGTTGGCGTATCTCTTACAAGGGAACTGAGCTAAGTAAGAGAGTGTCCTTCCAAAAATCTCCTGGAATAGTGATTTAATCTATTCTCTCTTCCATTTCGTTCAAGACGATGTGGACAACGACCGTCGGTCATGTGTACTTCTAGCTCCAAAGAACACCCGATTAAAGTTATTCGCAATTCTGAGCATAAATAGCAATTTCAATGTAATGCTCCCTCCGAAAGCCCACCATCAATGCATGTCTGCGAGCAAGTTTCTGCTCCTCCCCTCGAGTTATCCTGGAGGAAAATTTTTCACTCCAGCGCGCCCTCTCATATGGGAGCCGACCAGCAGCGGGAGCACTTCAACAGCACTTGCCATCGACTTACCCCACCTCCTCGCAGACGCACAAAATCCCATTAAAATGGAGAAAAAATCCTTAAAAAGGATCCAACCAGCGAATGGGGGAATACGGTAACGGTCGCATTCCTTGTCCGGGAACTGGATGTGTATGTGGACGCGTGCCTCTGAGTGCGTGAGACGACGGCCATCTTTTCGCCGGGAAGAAAAGAAAAGCGGCAAAAGTGGGCAGGCAGCTGGTGGTGCTGGAAAGTTCTTTTTTCCTCGAGCGACGGAAGAGGCACGCTTCCGGCGGACTTACTACCCGCCGGAGGAAGAGGAAAATGATGAATGATGTGCATCACCCTGCTAGCTGGATGGCTGGCTGGCGTTGTCTATTCGATTGTCTGCCTCGGTAATGGATTTACTTCCGACCTACCAGCCTGCCCGACCGCTCCAGGAGCTCGGTATCGACCCTTTGGCATTTGCGTGGAGCAGAGCAAAGTCGTTCAAATGCTCTCTGCAAACAGCATCCAATCCGATATCTGCTTCGCGCCTCGCGTCGCTCGCGATAGCGACACTTAAACGCTTTGCCAAGTAAATATAATAATTTTTGAAGTTTTTAATTAGTTTTAGTCTCTCTCTTTCTCACTGAGTATCTTTGTTATTGAGCTTCGCATCCGACCGCCATCATGTCAACCCCTTTCACCGAACCGGAGCAGTAAAGCGGAATGCGCCAGGACCAAGTTTGATTAGCGGCGACCACGTGGCATATCGAAGAGTAGCAGCAGAAAAAAAACAAAAAAAAATCCCGGTCCAAAGGGAGGGAATTTTGCGCAACCCGTGCCACTTCAAAGTTGGGCCAGTGTTGGGCTCCTCCAAACTTTGCTTCCAACGGAGCGGAAAAGAAAAATTCCTTGGTCCTTGACCGTCGCGGCCGCCTTCTTAAGCCAACAAACTTGAAGCCAAAGTTTGTTCCACCACTCCACTAGCAACCATCCAAGCAACCCCCCGCCGAATTTTGTTCCACGAGAAGCGCAGAGCTCGCGCGGCCCATCTCACAGGAGCGACGCGTTAGATCAAAAAGTGGAAAAGTTAAAGTTGGCACCGACCAAAAGTTCCGTCAAGAGGCCTCCGAGAGTCCGAAGAAAATGCGGGATTCTGTCTGCAGCAGCAGTAGCAGCATCCAAACAACTGGGGCCCCCAACTCCACTTTGGCGTATCCCGGTGCACAGCAGGACTTCCTCCCTCTCGTCCCGTAAATAATGGACAGCGTGGCAAAGAAGGAAAGAAGCAAAAGAAAAATGGCACCCGAAGTAGCAGCAGCAACGACGCCAACGCCACGTGGTGGATTCAAGAGCATAATTTGAATGGGATTTACGCCGGGTATTTACAGCCTACAAAAGGTTTTATATCGGCGCTATGCTGACTGATCCCCTGGACATGTTGAGGGTGCATAAGGAATCTCGTTTCTTTTGCGTTTGTTGTCCCAACCCCCAAACCCCACCCCCAGGGCTGTCCGTTTAGTGGAAAACAATACCCGGGACGGCGTGACGGACGGAGAAAATGCCGGCTTAGCGGGCGGGAAACCTTTTGTTTTCCAGAAACACCACCAGCAGCAGCTCATTGTTGGGAAAACAATTTTCCATTTTGTGTGTCCATCCGCCGCCTACCTCATTTTGCATTCCAGCAGCCAGCGCTGCTTCGTGACGCGATCTCTCGCCAGATCCACTGGATTTTTTTCTGTTTTTTTTCTCTTTGAAAACAAAACACAGACCACCCACTAGAACGAAGGGGCGAACAATGGGCCAGGACTACTTATCTGTTGACTCGATTGGACACCAGGGCGATTGGTGATGATAACTCGCAGCACCCAAGTTCAATTCGACAAGAAACAGATCCCTAAATTCAATTCATTGTTGGATCGATAGATCGTATCGTAGTTGATGAAGCTCCTGATGAGTCCTGCAGTTCCTCCATGATATTAACATTAACACAAACACAAAAACTCCATCAGTTTATCGGAACCTATGAAGTTCCGTTCCGTTTTTCGTTGTAAAACTGTTCGCTGGATGATGCATTTCATCTTGCACACGGCGCCGATGGGACGATCGTTCTGTCTGCGACCCGGATGCAATGGTGTCCGGGGCCACTTCCCCCTCTCCCCCTGGTCCCAGTCCCACTCTTATTCTCAATATTATGTTTTATGTTTTTGTTTACCATTTTGCTCCTCGCTAGCGCAGAGGACGCGCTCGCACACAAACAACATACCAACCATGCATGATGGCGATGGCGATGGCCAAGGATCGATGCATCCGCCGGGACGCCATTATATCCTATTCCGCACCACCATCACCACTTCCATCCCCTGCGTTCAGCGATGTTGAAACACGATGGAATGTGAGGCTCGTTGTGCGTGAATGCATCGCAATAGTGCATCGCATTTTGGCCTTGGTCCCCCTTCCTGCTGCCATGCTTCCTGTGCTCCATTCCACTCCCGTTGGTAATGGAGATCTGCCTTCCTTTTGTTCCTGCCAAACCATAGCTACTGCTCCTGCACATGCTGTTGATGTTGTGTGTTGTTGTGCGCCAATCTATGGGTTCAGTGGGCACACAAAACAAAATTCCAAAACTATGCTCGGGGAAAGGGGGGGGGGGGGCAGATTGCCGCGCCTATTTTGGAACCCGTTTCGGTTTTTATTATTTTTTAATAGCTGATAGCCCGTTCCGTCCTCCTTCTCCCCGTTTATGGTTGGTTTTACTGGGATCGGAATCGAAAAATAGGCTTAAAAATGCAGTTATTAATTTTTCGCCATATTTTATGCTGCATTTTATGCAGCCCACCCCTTTTTCTGCGTCTGTCTGCGTGTGTTTGTGTGTGGTTTGGTGAAAACGGATGCCATCCTCCACTCCCTCCCAAAAGCCCTGGTGGTGGCGAGATGAGCAGAGAGCGGGACTGTTATGATTGGTATGATAGTTTGTTCTGGTTGCTTTTCACGTTTGCGATTTTCAAGCTTTGCGCGAACGCGGATATTTTTCCAATTATTTCGTGAGGCATTTTCACATTTTTTTCGCTCTTTCCCCTTTTTTTATGTTGCTGCCCGTTTTCCGCATCGATAATGCGCCACCGTTAAATGGCTAAATGGTTCTGCAGCTTTAAACGGGAACAGCATAGAGCCCCGGCCAGCAACATTCAATTCTACGTTGGCGATTGGTTCCGCTGTGGCCACGACACTGTGACACACATTCATAAAACTGTAACTGGCTCCTTTTTCCACTTCTTTCTAGTTTTCTTCATCTTTCCAGGTTTGGCGCGTTCTACACGCGGTCCAGCTCACGTAATTCTGTCCAGCGCGTTCGTTCGCCATTCCCGGCCAGTCGGACGGTGCACGAGCCCCGGCACTAAAGCCGCCACACCAGCCACGAAAGCCATAATCTTTCGCAATAATCTCTCGGCGAACCCGTGGCGTTGCACCACCGTGTGCCTCGCGGGGGCTTCGAGGCCATTAAAAACGAAATAAAATAAAATTCAAGATCAAGGCAAACGACAAAAACCAGTTCTCCACTGGGTCCGGTCAGGTTTAGCGTCGCTCTTTTGCTCTTTGCGCAGCTCAGACTCCGCGAATCGTGTTCTAGGCTGGTGGGGGGGGGGGGGGGGACTGTGGACCGATTTGGCGTTTCATTTTGCTCGAACCTTCGTTGTTCCCGGGTCCCTTTGCTTGGAGGTATTGGGTTTAGTTCACTTCTAAGGAACATTTATGCTTCGCCAAAGTTTGTTACCAGCACATTATTTAGGAAAAATGTGTTTTATAATTCAATGAAATGGTAACGAAACGATCAACTAACATCAAAGTATTGCATTTTGTTGTTGCGTTGAAGCTGTATCCAAAATGTCCTCCGAGAAAGCGACATTTGCGGTCAACTTCTTGCATTAAATTATGTTTTCTCCTGTCCACAGCACGGCAGCGAGTGAGGAAAGAGTGTTTTGTGTACTCAAATAGTTTCCATCAATTTCCTTCCATCCTGAGTTCGACGTGACTGCATTTGTTGTCCGAACTATTCCGCAACACCGCCCGAGAGGACGTGTATTTAACACTTTCCGGTGATGTCGCACTCTTAAGTCGTGGCCGTGAGCTGCGTTGTGTAAATTACCAACCACCAGCAGTCCAAACTTGTTGATCCAGTGTCCGGTCACTGGTGTCTTGAGGGTTGAGTGAAAATTCTTTTGGCCAAGTTTTTCCAACCATCCCCCACAAAAAACACGCACACAAAACAGACAGACCAACCAGTCCGAGATGCTCCCGGACGCCTGCCGGCATAAAAAACAATCTTCTCCGTGCAACTCCGATCCTAGAGATAAAGATGTTCCTCCGGATAGTGGTGACCGATGGCCACAGGTCCATCTGGCAGGCCAGTGAGAAAGAAGCGTGTGACGGATGGCAAAAGGGAAAGGGATTAAAGATTTCGGTCCAGTTGTTAAGTAAACAACTTTACGACAAGGATTCTGGCCTCGCTGGAAAACTTTGCAAGATTTTCTCCACCCAGGGCCTTCCTTTCCATCAGCCGACTAATGTAGGGGATGAAGTTCACAGCTTTGCTTGACCTGACGGCCAGTGGGACGGGTTCTGTTCGGTCAGTGTACGTCCATGCGGGGATTACTGGCTCGGACATGGGTCCGAGCGAAAGGGATTAAAGTGAGCAAGAAGTCAGAACGGATCGGATCTGCTTTGACAGTTGCGTGAATAACTCAACGGTCAACATAAAAATTCGTTATTTTATGTTTTAATCATAAAAAGCAATTAATGAAAATAGATGTTGATGCTTCTTTTGATGTTATTAATTCTGGTGGTTTGGTGACTTCTCTTTCAACAAAACTGACTCGAAGCAGCCAGCTCACCACATTCGGAAGAGAGAATTAATGCCGGAGATCGTGAGAACCTCGCTTCGGTTCTTATCAGCAAGACGTGTTTTGACATTCTTCTTTCAACTTACAGCCCATGAAATGTGTTTTCAGAGTTCTAGGAAATCGAAACGAAACTTCGAACATCAAATTGGAAGGTGTTCATTCCAGGAACCGTGAACAAACCGTTGAATCTTTCTCTCTGTTTGATTAGCTGCTGCTGCTACCCGTCCCGGAGCCATCCAGCTCTCTCGGTCCTCTAGCTTGACAGCACGATGATGATGACGCTCTCCTATCGGCGGAATATCTTATTTCCATCCCCGGGAACCGGGCACCGTGACAAATGGGGAGCAATGCATCAATAAAGACCTCTGGGAGTTTCTTTAATGTTGCCACTGGTGCCACTAACAAACGGCCCTCCGAGTCCGGCCATGTGGTGTGGTCCGAGCAGCACCCCTCTCTTCCTCTTTCACTGTCCATCACCACCTTCATCACCGGCGGTACGATGCAGCTTCATAAATTGAATTACTTGAAGATGATGATGCTAACGACGACGACAGCGGCGACGACGACGACGTCAGGCGCTGATGGCAAATGCCGGCAGCCGCGATCGAGTGACGCCCTGGCCGCCACCACCAAAAGGGGGGTAGCGCAGGAAATTGGATTAATGGCGGCGCTTGAGTCGCGCGTACGTGCGCCTAGGCGGTCCTCGTATGTAGGCGGCCGAGTGAAAACTGAAATACACTCACCAGCATCTCGCTGCGGATGGAATGGAAGCCATTTAGGTCATAGTTTGAGACAGGGGAACCTCGGCGTGATACTGACTCCGTCCCGCCACAGGGCTGACAGCTCATTTAATTAGCGATCTGCGAGCCTCTTGCGCCGTCACCGGTAGCGAGGTGTGCGAGATCGAAACGGGCAATCGGCCTGGTTGCTGGTAGGGCATTGATCACACGTTGCCACCGTACCGGAGTTAACGGAGACTAACGAGAGAACCATCGAGATTCGAGTATCACGAGCAAGTGCTCTGTGCTGGAGTATGTTTATTCTACCTCAAGCCACAGCCACACGGAACACGTCGTTGTTTACGTCGTCGAAAAGTGAAGAGTTTGGAAAAATAAAGTCCTCTCTCCATGTTCCATCCAGCATCTCTCGGTAAGCGCCCGGAATGAGGCGAACGGAGTACTAGATCTGCTGAAGGAAGTTCGCAAATCGTGCGCCCAATCGAGAGTGAGTTACTTGGCGAATCCAAACATCCCAGTGAGCCAGGGACGAAGAATGTTGATGGTCTTCTGCGCACTATCACCACCGGGTTGATAGTGCTGTTTGTATGTAAATTAGATAGCTTTCCCTTCCAACTCGTTCGATGATGATGTCGGTTCTGTTGATCCAGTAGTTTAGCTATCATCCTAGGACGAGGATTTGGGCTCCACACGACTTGAGAATCAGCCCGTCAATCGGTGTGCGTGTTGAATATGTAATGACGTGGACGGTGTCCTTCCATTGTTTGGGGACACTTTACATATCACAATGACCTTACATGATCCAATGCGATACCTTCGACAATTGTGGACTCCGTTGCGTTTCCATAAAATGAACATTAGTTTTTCAAAGTGATACACTCTAGTTTTTGTGAAAGTGTGCGTCAAATCATTAAAGTCGAAGGACTCACACCGTGAGTCACACCTCGGTGGAGAGCATAATGCGAGGTGACTTTTGTGCGCTCCATTAACTTCACGACGCGGTGCCATCTGTTCCGGCGTGTCATGCCATGGCACCAGGAAGTGCAGTCCTTCTCCCCTGACGAATCCTTTCGCTAGGCACCGCACGCTACTACGAGGAACAAGGGACGAACACCGACGAGCGGCTTTAATGCACCTTTCGCCCGGTGTCTTTTGCTGAGGCTCCCCGCCTTTTGTTTCGACTCAACAGGCGCCGCTTCATTGCACCCTAATGGAGCATCCTAATGTCAGAGTGTGTCCACCCCAACGACGACGACGACGACAACGACGATGGCCGACAACAGGCGCCGACACAACTCACCAGCTCGCTCTCTACGCTCTGGCCTCTTTTATAGTGACCATAACAATCGCAACCGAAAGGCGCAGACGTCCCTCAACCGGGGGGGGGGCTTTCTCTACTAACACCACTATACGAAGCAACTCCTCGTTCTCGTCGGAGAAGATTAATGTAATGACCGATTGGCAGACGCGGGAGCACGAGGGAAATGCAACTGCAGCACCAATGACAGTACCAGCCATTGAATGCAATCTTTGTGCAATCACTCGCTTCGGCTTTAAACATGAACCTACGGCCTGTGCGCATGTTGCGGTTGTTTTTCCTTTCCAGCCTCCGGCCAGACCAACAAAGATCCAGGGCCCAGGTTTTCCTCGAGCTGTCGTACGCGTTGGAGCATTAATGAGTGGCTGAACAGGTTTGGGCTGAGGGAGCATTTTCCGAATGTCAATTCCGAGCCTCATGCCTTACAGTATCACAGATAGGCCGGCGTGCGCCTCATTCCATTGACTGAGTGACCGATGACAATGGTGTCTCGATGCAAACGCGCCTGCTACGCTGACAACCATTTGAGTTCTCAATCATGAATGTCCTGCATGCATGGTCCTGCTGGTGGCGTCATAGAGCGGAACTATGCAACAACTGCAGTGACAATCTACGGCTACGGAATTGTGAATGAGGCAGGACGTCACTTCGGCCATCGGTCTCTTGTGCTCGATCCTTTATGCTAATGAAAAGTGGAAGATGTGTGTCTGTATGTGTGAGCACACCAATCCAATACTGTCAACTGTCCAGCAGTCGAAGGTGTTGCGACTGACTGAGGACACTGGCCACTGCATGGCTGGCCATCATCGGGAGCGACAGTGACAGCGTTACACACCCTTCACGCACCCAATGTCCGTCCGTTTCGCTTCGAAACGCATTGATTCATAAACCATTCACTCCGTGGATGCATCCGACAGCGCAAGGCAACCGATTTGTGCCGTTCCGATAATGTTTGTGCTCGCTGATGATGGCGGTAGAGGACTACACACGGC
>NC_064877.1:19107500-19110000 GCF_943734665.1 Anopheles aquasalis
ATTCCCATTCGTTCACGGACATCGTCTCCCGGGGGCCCCGGGTCGCGGGAACTCGTCAGACCGATCATCGATGGCGGCAGCAGCAACAGCAGCAGCAGCACGTGGCCAATACTCGTTCGCCCACAGAACGGTTGGAATCCCCAACAGAATCGTTGGCCGTGAAAGCAGTCACGGGCCCAGGGAGCTGTACTTTATCGCTGCGGATGTGGGTGTTTGGTGCAGACTTGTTTTGTCCCCCCACCCTCCACCCCGCCTGTAAACCTCCCTTACGTATTGGTACGATTTATGGCAGCCCACAAGAGCCCGGCATGCTGTAAGGACCACCAACCATGCACTTCACGGTGTAACGTCTTAGCGACGGACTGTGCGTTACTTGACTCGCGTGTGGCGTTACCGGCTCCGGAGTGCCGGAGATTGGTCGGAGAGAGAGATAGGATCCGAATCCGAGAGGTGGTCCATGTCAGCCGCACTGTGGCTTCTGTGGCGCACCCATCGGCGCACGGTTCTTGGTAGGCAGACTCCTGGGCAGAACCGGAAACTCGTGTCTTTTCATTTCTGCGAATCCCTATCTGGCGAGCTTCCTGCATTAAGTGTCGGCGCGGAATTCTTGGTAAACGATTGGGTGCTTTTTGGTCAAACTCTTCTCTTTCTTGCATGATTTTATAGATTTAAAAATTTTAAATAATTTGAATAGCGTCAAGAAGTTGCTGTGGAGTTTAACAGAGAACTTCGAACATCAAATCACATTCGTTTTAAAGTGCTTTCAATGCTCTTTTAAATTATTGTCGAATGCCCTCTCGACTCTTTCAAATCATCGAGCAGCAGTAGCTACCACATTCTTCGATCTGACGTTCTTAATAGGATTTCATTAAGCAAAACGATTCCAAAAAGGACGATTCGGGGATTTGGGGATTTCATCTTTTTTGCTCGCAGCAAAAGGAGCTGCACTGCAGCACATCGCAACTCATGGCAGAGCTTGTCAGAATCGCTTATCGCGTACTGGATGAAGGTTTCTCGTTTTCTTTTTTGAGGAGGGAGGCATTTTCTAATCGGCTCTGGTTCATCTTTCACCTCAACGGTAGCTGGTTGAGTTCGAGTTAAAAAAAAAGGGAAGTACGGCCAACCGGCAGAGCTCCAACATTATGCTTCACAGGACACCGGAGCATCGGTAACTGGATCTGACGGGAGATTCGATTGGAACACTAACGTGTGTCTGGCTGGCTGGCTGGCTGGCTGGTGTGGATTGGAACCTCGGAACAAACAGAACGAACACTGGAGCGCCGTACTGGTGCAGCAGAGTTGTCGTTTATTCGTCTTTTTGCTGTCGCTTCGTGATCGCCGAAAATGGTTAGCTGACTGACTGGAATGAAGGTGGACATCAGGGACACATCATCTTGTCAGCAGATCAGCAAAAGATCTACATTTGACAGCGCTTATCCCTTAATGCGATGTGTGCTGAGCGAACGGAGAGTAAATGTTCGTTCTAATTGGTGCTCGTTCTATAAGGAAATCGACGAACAGGGATGTGAAACATGACACTTTTGATTCGTACAGATCAGAAATGCTTTTCATCAAATCAATACCTCACGTTAGACGATCGATACAGCATAACAAACTAACTAATGGATCACCTGAGCGCTTCATCCATCTACAAACACGGCGCATAAACATTATTCCCAATCGGCTCGAAACCATTACCGTGCTTCTCACTCTCCACTATCACCACCACTGTGATGAGAGGAACATAAATTACACTAGAACCGCAAATACATTAATTGTGGAATGTATTGCAGGGGTAGCAGCAGCAGCAAAAAAAAAAGTGCAGGTTAAAAACGAATCAAACACCGTTTATTACCGGGCACGGCTGCATCCAGTGCCATTTTTATCTCGCTGCAAATGAAATAGGGTGTGCGTGCGTGCCTGTGGTCCACCCTCCCAGGTTGCACTATGCTTTACATATGAAAGCATGGGCTGGATATAAAAAAAAACCCGGATGTGTTCCCGTTGCACCTAACGATGGCGAAAAGGACGTAGCGGATGAGGACATGGAGAAGACCATTACAGCACCGAGGGGTGGTTGGCCACAATTAGCAACCACAAGGTGCAGATGCACCATAAATCCATAAAAGAAAATGAATGGCATCGGCAGTGGCCACCAACCGGGGGATTGGATGGTCGCGAGGTCACTGTTTGAAACCCGATTGACCCATAAAAAGGGTGATCTACTATCTCTTGATCAGGGGTCGATTATTATTTTTATTTATACAGCATAGATATGCTGTTAAATGTAGCATTGGACCAGGATGTAGCGTTGAAACAGTAGAACGTAAACGTAACAAGCGCCGCATCTCCTTCCGCAAGGTTCAAAAGATGTATTATGCCATCACCGTATCGAAGCATCTGTGCAAACAAATGTGTTGTGGTGGTCTGCCACTTGTTCTTGCGCTTTCTTCGTATGCTGATACACTCTTTTGCTCCTATTGACTTGGATAAATATTAT
>NC_064877.1:19115000-19117500 GCF_943734665.1 Anopheles aquasalis
TGAAGTCTATTTAGATGGTGCGGGGCGCACGGTGCTGCGGGGTTTGATCGTTGGAAAACATTGAAACCGATCACGCACTTAAAGAGTGTAGCAATCGGGAGGTCGAATCTAAAATTAACATTGCATACAGTGTGGCCAGATAGTTTGCATGTTTTAGAGGAAGCTACGTGTCTCCTGTTGTGCCTTTGCATACACTACTGTCCTAGTTGTGTTCAAATTAATTGAGATTATTTTTCAAAATCATGTTTTCATACAACATTTTAAATTAATAGTATTTATTGCTTGTTCGTCAAATTTTAGAAAAAAAAGCTAATTAAATTTCGCTATTATGCTCCAAGTAAACGGTCCGGTCCAGTAAAAGATACGATCAAATAACTCTGGATCTAAATGAAACTAAAACTGTTAAACAAGTTAACATAAACATAGTCTCCAGCAAAGATTTTGTCGATTTCGTTTCATAAACTACTCAATAATGGAACAAATATTGTACCGCTTTCAAACCCGTTTTACTCAGTTCTTTCCACTCAGAGTAGTGATGCGTGATCAATGAGTAGTGTTGTCCGTTAGCACTCCAACAGATGCTCTGCTACCGGTTCTTTTTGAAATTTAATCAAAGTAGAACCATCGGCCTGTCGACATTCGTTGGAGAATGTTCCATTTCACAATCCCATTGCCAGGGATTGAACCAGGGCATCCACGCGATCCAATGAATTCTAGTTTTTCCAGCTCTAAACACAAACACAGACCTCGCATCTAGTGCATTTCGCGCTTTTCAAAGCGGACGCTCTCTCCATCATCACGCGATGTCCCACCCTGAAGGACCAGATTCGTCCGGCATGCCAGGAGTATTGTTGTTCCTCCTCCAAAAAAAGCTCGCCTGGTTACTCGGATGAAGATGGGGAAAAAAGTGAAAATCAAACATTCAATTCCCAACATGAAATGGAATATTGGCCAGCAGGACTGGTGATTCGCGAGCGCGGTGTGGCGTTCGTCGTCCTTACGCGGCCACGCGTCCTCTCGATGACGATTGCGCCGCGCTGTGCCACTTCACTATTGATGTTTCAATTTCGTTACATACACAGACGAACTCCAGACCTCGCAGCTCCACTTGAAAGCAATCCAATTAATCAAGCTCGAGGCCCGAAAGGACTTTTTTCTATCTATTTCCCGACTTCCCACCCGACAGAGGGTGGCTCCTTTTTTCCTATGCGTCATGCGAGATGAGATTAGGAGGGATGGTATGCTTTTTTATGTTGGTCAGTGTCCAACGAGCAGGATGCTGGGACATTCCTCGTGCGATCCCCGGAACGTGTATTTGATTTCTGGTTTGCTCCGGAAACAGGATGTTTGCACTGGATCCCTGTGCGCGTGTCTGTGGCTCTCCATTCTCGCTTCTTTCAACAATCCTTTTGTCGGTGGAATTCACAAATCCTTATCCTCCATGTTGACCACGTTGGTTGGAGTAAAATATTTAGAAGATCGCTACAAACCCAAGCGATGCACACGCGATTGGGTTGCGATGCATTTTGCAAGACTTACGTGCACAAAGTGCACCCAGGACAAGCCTGTGTCCGGTCCGGTTGAATAGGTTTTCCGTGGGTTTTTTTCCACGTTTTCCCCGTATCACGGTTGTGGTTGGCCACCGTCCATGGTTACCTTTTGCGGTGTCCCAAGTTTATGCTTGGGTGTTTTTTTGTTTCGGTGAATCGAGATTGTGCACCGAGGAACTGCATTCGATGGGCCAATGCCGTTGCTGTTTGCTCACGAGACTCTACACTTTATGATCAACTGGAGTGCATTCTTCGGTCGTGGTCTGTATGCGTGTGAGCGCGCCTTTCGATTAGCATCCGTTGCATCCGTTGCATCGTATCGGATGCTGTGCACCACCTCCTGCTGTGCCAGCGCCATGTGAGCCAATCTCGTGTCGCTTCTCTTCCTGCAAACCCAATGCACCAGTGTGCACAGCATGCGCCAGTTCGCCAATGCACCACGATGACGCTGATGCACCGTATGTAGGTGACCATGGCCACCGCGCTCGCCCATATTAACTGATGCAAAATTGAAACGATAAAAACCGGAAGTCGCCTGTCGCTTCTGTAGCAGCCGGTGAGGTGCGACTCACGGATGAGTGGTTCTTTTCGATGGATTCAATTAAAATAGACGTTCATCTTCGTCGAGCGAGTGAGCACGTTTTGATGAGGGTGGAGGTCGCGCTTCTGCATAAAAACCGCACATCAGCCCCCGGAGGGAGAGAGTGGCCATAAGCTGTAACGCGGCTCGCGAGCACTTTATGACGCCACCGGGGTGGCGAGCAACTCATATCAGATGCAGTTTGCACCCGAATGCTGTTGAAGTGGAATGGAATGGAACAACAGCTGGCCAGGAGACCGAGGAGACCGGGCATCGATGCAACTTGCTCTGCATCACTGCACCTTTGCTGCCACCAGGGGGAGAGAGAAGGGAAGGGAATGAGCATGTTGACGATTACGAACGATATTGA
>NC_064877.1:19120000-19127500 GCF_943734665.1 Anopheles aquasalis
ATTTAATTTTCATTCTGCACAGATTTTTCCCTTTCCAAAGCGTCCTGCTTCAAGAGGGTCATCTGCTTTTGAACCTTCCTGAACCCGCTACGTTGCATAAAGGTGATAGCAATTAGAGGGGGGAAAGCGACTAATAAAAATAAATTACACTTTCACCAGACATCGCTCACAACGTTTAGAATCTTTGGTCTTCGTGCTGGTCGCGGTCGAAACATCAAAGGGAAATGCTGGTAAATTGACAATTATAATGAAAGAATGGGCCGAGGTGAAGGTGTAGAAAGGAAGAAAGGGAGGGGAAAGGAAAGAATTCGTTTATTTAATCAGTTTCGTATTTAATACCATTAGTAGAAATACTGTTAAGGGCTGTTTTTATGCTAAGAACAACATTATCTTATCTCGTTGCAGGTAAGAAAAGGAGCTGAGATGCTTTTGTTAGAATACAACCCCATCTTTGACACCTTAGTGCTTTCGAGCAGGTAAGTGATAATGCTTTGCTTCACCAAACAACAACAAGTATCTCGACTAAGAATCTTTTACATAACACAATGTTGAAAAGCGCGGAATCCGAAAGGAAGTTTTTCCAATTTTCATTAAATCGAAACATCCCTCATGTCTACTGTTTGTGTGTCTCTTTCTCTCTTTGTCGTTCGTTCAAGAGGACGGCTAATTTCGAAAAGGGGTTAGAGGATTAAATTAAGCGAATGCAAATATTGGCTTCTCATAATCCGATGGCTGCAGCATAAAATTATGATCTTCTCGCTTTTCCCCACTCCCTGGCGCTCTGCGGAGGAATATAAAAATACGTTTCTACCCTTGTCCAGACAGAGAGGGTGATGGAATGGTCCATTAAATCGAAATAATAACTCTTGAGTGAGCGGGACTGACCGGACCACACCGACCGGGGGTCCGCTTTGGCGCTTGTACTAGGCTCGGACTGCCAGGAGTCGTCGTTAGGCAATGTATCTCCAGGGACGACACGCCTACCGAGACGAAACTCATGGCGGTTCACGTTGTCTGTTTCTATGGCTCGCTTGCTCGCTCGCCATCATAAACATGACATATTTTCCCATTAGCATATTTAAAAAAATACCTTCTACATCACACCCAACCCCACTCGGGTCCACCAACATTCCAAGTGGAGGAACTGGCCCAAAAAAAGAATCCCAAAAATGCGAAACCGGACGCCAGCCGTGCAGTGGATTAGAGGTCCAATCCATTCGTGGCCGCTCTCTCCCTTTCTATGGATTCGAATTGGCGAACGTCATGGATGGACAAACATTGTGCGAAAATCACTTTTAATATTGTTTACAGTATATTTGCAAAAAAACGAACGATGAATCCCTTTCCCGAGAAAGACCTTTGCGAATCAACACTTGAGTGCTTGAAGAAGCGACTTGCGTTGGTGGCAATTGATGTAATAATAACAGAGGCAGAGCTGATGGTCTCGCCCGAGACTGCAGAGTGGTGGTCAAGATAAACAAATAGCATAAGCAACATAGATGGGATAATGCAGAGGGTGTGCTGACCACCAACCTGGACCGTTCTTAAAGGGGAGTTTCGTGTAGCTAGAGCGATTTTTTGGAACCCACGAGAAGGTTCTACTCCACGTACGAGACAGGATTCTATACAAAAAAAAGGATTCGGAATTAATCTGCAACCAGTGGACACAACATAGATGGATTCTGTCCAAAGACGATGGGTGCGGATTTTCTCGCAAAAATTTTCCCACTTTTCCTGCGCTGTTCTGGGTAGCTAAACCAGGATAATGTATTTCTGGTAGCTCCCTTCGCGATGACCGCTCTCGTCGTTTTAAAGGGATTTTTAATACCGAAAGCGCCAGTCCACGGGTTCCATAGTCCTTGTATTCTGGCGGCTTTATGTCGACGGTGGTGGCTTTCACAAGATGGATGACCGTCCAGACCCGACCAGAGGGAGGCCTTCCATTAGTGCAACAGATTTCCTCTTTAATAGCCATTTTGCACGCACCTTTCGCTACCAGACAGCCGACCAAGCGGGCAACCGGAGGATGGTTGGTCAGTCTGCGGTCTGGATCGCACAGAGAGAGAGAGTCGGAGAGAGAAGGAGAGTGAGGTTAGGTACACTTCCGCTTTCGGCGTTTGACCAGTGAACGTTTTTTCTTTATGTCCTCCACTACATGTGGCAGTGGATGCGTCTCTGTATGTGTATTATATGTTTTAAAAGGACGAATTTCCCTTCTCCAGCTTCCATGCGGACAAAAGGGTCCCTCCCAAAAATCTCACCCTCAAGGGGTCCGTGCTCCGGGGGTTTGTGTTTGTTTGCCGCCGGAACCGAAAGTGTTCGGTTAAATTTCATTAAATTGGAAGCCCCCAAAACACCACCCCTTTTCATAGCCAGTGCTTCTCCGAATCCTTGAAGAGTGGCCTCTTTGGGGGTGATGATGTTACGCAGCGCAGCACTAGAACGGCGTGGAATGTGACGTTGCGTACATCACCAAAAGGCATATCCCCTTTTCTGCAGAGGAATGTCTGCTGGCCAGTCCAGTACACACTCGGGAACGGTCTCACATCCAATAACACACACGGACACACACATCGTGCACATGTGCACCCTCTGACAGACCTCGGAGTTATGCGTGAACCGGGGCCCCGGGAAAACGTGATTGAATTCCACTTCCGTCTACCGTTCTCCAAGCGGTCTCGGCGTAATTCCAGCCCCATTTTGGGGACGCTGGTGTGCCAGAAGGGGGTCTTCATTCAATCCTAGCTTCAGCAAAGGCTTCAGTGCTGGGGAAGCTGAAAGAAAGCCTTGGAAGAACTTTAATTATTTCGCAAGAAAACAGTGCGGCCACGGCGGGAACTCTGTAATGAACAACAAGCAGGACGGTTGCCGTCCTGTTTGGGGCTTCCCCCGGGTGGAGATGAAGCTCGGAACGAGTTGACCCCCAGGAATTCTCTCAGGAGTCATGCGATGCGTAGGAAAGTGCGTTCTACTTCTAGAATGAAGGACCTCGAAGGCTGGTATGCTCATGCTACATTAATAATAAATTAAACAAATGATTCCGTGATTACTTGGCGCGCGGTGCACCGTTGGGAGGGCGCAAGGATTTGTATAACTTCGGCCCGGTCGGAGGTTAATTGAAAAACATTACAAAACAGTCGGCGGCAGCTAGGAAATGGCGGAATGTCCTGCTTCTGGCTCCGAGAACGGGGTTGGCTTCCGTTTACTTGCTGATCTCGCAGCAAGCACGATACCTTGCAAAGATATCCTGGCAATCTTATTGCTGCACGAACGATTGTAGATTGGAGAGCGGATAAAACGCTCCCCGTGAATGGCCGTGGGGAACGATTATAAACAATTTATTTCCATTTCGCGCCAAGCACGGCTACCACGAAGTCGTCGAGGGCCTTCTTCTAATTGTGCATCTGTTTTGGGAGCCCTGGTAATTAAATGGTTTCGACAAATTGCAGTCTGGAGATTGGAGAGTGTTTGCACCAAGATAGTGTTCCGCTCTCGTTAGCCATTTGAGAAGAATACTCTGTCCATTAGGCTGCCTTTTTATAATTATTTTGTTATTCTAACCAGGTTTCAGCAACAAAGGCAATCTTCCTTACATCCGTTCATCCGAATTCGCCCGGAAGAGCCTTCTGGCAATCGTAAACTATGTTGTCACCGATAAATGGAAAGCATCGCCCTTTCTCCCTCCTGGTTTGGAATCGAAGAGCAGTCGCTTCCGTTTTGGGTTCACCAGTTCCACTTTAGTGTTCGTAATCGAAAAGCAGGAAAAAAGAGGGATAACCAGGGGAAATGCCCACTGGAAGTCACTCCTCTAGCACCGAAACGTTTCCTGCTTCGTTGCCGTTCTGCTCACTTGGACACCTTGGCCACCGGAAGGCCCAGCGCTGATGATACAGGCCACTTTGAAGTGACCATCGCTCACGGGCACGTAAAGGGGTGAATAAATAAGACGACTCTACCCTCTCGATCTCCCTTTCTTTCTGTTTCGTTCTGCCTCTCGCCCCCGAAATGATGAAATAACAGCCAGAGGCTTCGTGCCAATCGTATTTCTCACGATAATCCTTGAAGTATCCCCCGTTCCCTCGGGCCAATTCATGTTGGCATGCTGCTGCTGCTCCAGGAGAAGAAATGTTTATGTATTCTATTTCTGTTTTGAAATCGTTTATACATTTCTTGTTTTGCTGTTGCTTTTTGTCTTCGCAAGACAACCGGAAAGCGAAAGAAGAACCAGGCGAGCGACCGAATACCAAAAAAAAACAAAACGCCTACCGGAGGCTCGTGGATCCCGGTTGTAGTGGGTGAAGTGTTGATTGGGCCTTCAGGGGGTGCCTCACCCAAAAGCGGATTCGAGAAGCGAAACGAGGAGGCGTCATGGACGGCGAGTGCCTTAGGGAAGGATGCAGCGCACAGGGAGCGCAAAAGGGTGAAATCGAATTTTCCCTCCCGTCCCGTGTTACAATACGGCCGTTGGAGGAGGGTAAACCCCTGGCATTGCGGCCATCGGTCCGAAATTGGACTGGGAATCGCAACAAGGAAAAAAAAAATAGAAAGGAGGAACCACGAGACCAACCCTGGCTGGCTGGCATGCTGGCGTTCTGGAGAGGATCTAATAAGATGAGATTTAGGAATATTTTAGCTGTCATGTAGCTCCTAATACCTTCTCCGTTTTTTTCTTTCCTTTTTTGCCTTCGGTGTTACTCAAGGATCCCCAATCAAACGGGATAGTTGGTTGGCTTTCTTGAGGATGGTTACGATGGGCGGAAAGGTTCGAAATGAACCAGCTGTTGAAGAGCGTTAGTTGTAAGGGTTGCCTTGCTGGTAGACACTTCATTTCGCGTGAAATGGACGAGCCACTAACAGCCCTTAGGATAACAAGCGATTTAATGGTTTTAATAAGTTTAAGTGAGAACATTACCTTCGTTGAGGTTGATTTGAATGCGGCATCTTCTGCTGAAGAAAAGGGGAAAACAATAAAAATTGATGCTGCTCAATCTTTTTATTGGCTTAATTCGCGATACATATGATTTGTAGAAGATAACAACACACTCTACAATTGAGTTCTAGTCATCTTTAATAGGATTTCGTTCAGTTTAAGTTTCTCCAAAATGCAGTCACATCCTTAGTGTTGCATGTGCAACTGCACATGTTCTTATTAGTTCCCACATTATTTTTGAAGCATAATTTATGCTAAATACTTGGTAAAATTTTGGGCGACCGTCATCCATTTACCATCTCCTTAATTTCAAGGATATTTACTCTTTTGCTTAACACAAATTATACTAATCACAATGACAAAGCAGTAAAATAAGAAAGCAGTAGGAAAGATCTTAAAGGAACTGAAAATTTACATGAATAAATTGTTTGATGTTTTGCCTTGTTAGTTACTAACAAAGAGGCTCAAGAAGCATTTATGATTATCGAATTTTCATTGTTAATTCAAATATTAACCATTTATCGTTTCCTCTCCACCAATCAATAATTGTGTGATGTTTGACCTGCACAAAAAAAGGAAATACACGTTAACATAACTATAGCATGGCCATCACCATCATGTCGTCATCATAAATCATGAAATTAAATTGCACAATTTCCATTCTAATTCAATAGCTCATTTCAAGCCATTCGATTAGACACTAACCACATTCATCTACCATAATCATTCGTCCAGTGGAAAAGGTGAGAGTGAGGACGAACGGGAAATCTAATCCAGAATGAATAGTGAAATCAAATTAATTCGATAATAATTATGAAGCATACATCCCGGACCTAGCAACATCCACGCCCATACACTTGACCAATGCAGTGAACCAGATGAAATATAAAACGCGAATCAGTTCCATGTTTCACGTATGTGTGCGGCAGCGGAAAATAACGTGCACTCTTTCGGTTCTAATCCCCTTGATACACACGCAACCGTCAACTGTACGCCCGCATAAACGCAGTGACATTCCGTGCCTGGACAAGAGTTCGCAGCAAAAACTAATATCGACCAATTTGGTCTTACACTATGATTGCCAATAATAATGCTTTTTGAAGTTGGTGTGCCATGGCGCGTCCGATGGTGTCTCGCACACCGCTGGTCCAGTGTCCGGTCCGGTGTTTGAAGTTGTGGAAAATGCAATTCAATTGCTCGCTCTGATTGAAAGTGGAATAGTCATCCGGTGCTGGCCGGTATCGGCTAAACGTAGAGAGGATGCTAGCTGGTTCAGATCATGCCCTAGTCGTGTCCTGTGTTGGGAGCGTAAAAGGTCTTTGATATGGAACCAAATCGAATGATAATAGCGAATGGGCATCAATATCACTGGCCGGAGTAATCGAAACCCATATTCGTCGGATATTCCATCGAGCCCGGGACTGGACCTATAATCAATTTGGCTAAAACCGTCCAACGGTATGCGACGTACAAGGATACTCTCCAGCATCGGGCATCGGGACGAGAATGCTAAGAATTAGATAGTTCACTCTGGGTTATTGAACTCGGTCGTGATGTTGGAGTTGCATGAGGTCACAGAGGGTTGTGAATGGAAATTCAGAGTTCCTCTCACAGGAAGATAGGTAACACGATACTCTTGATGTTGCTTTCGCGGCGTGAACTGCAACCATGTTATGTTACCACCCACCCACCCCCCCGGGGGGAGGGCAAATGAATCCGTTTATAAATCATCCGTCATCTTTATCGTTTCGTCTGATGTGTTCACAGCATATCAATTTCGTATCTAAATTTATACCGCGCCAGCACGGATATGAATCACTCGAGGCCACCGAGTCACTCCAGTGTTTGGACGTGATAAATTATAAAAAAGGGAAATTTTCGTTCACGTTTCCGCACCCCCTGAAAAATCCCCTAGAGGCCATTCCTTCGTTTAACTACCTCCACCTTACACGACCGATTACTGGATGGATGGTATTTTTAAAGGCGTGTTGGCTTTATGATTCTACTCCACGGTGAAACCACAAGAGGAAGGATGGAATTAGGCCAGTCGCCGCCGTCGCAGCCACGGCCGAAACATAATCTAATCCAGACAATTAAAACTCCGTTCCGCAGCGTTAAGCGACGCCGGCAGTAAAGACGATGCGCGCCTGTAGACACATAATGTACCCGGGGTGCCTTGGCTGCCGAATTTCACGGCCTTCCCCCCATTCCACCCATCGTCTGCCACATTTAAAGGTCGTCTCGTGGCCACGCAACTCTTTTTCCGCTCTGATTCACCTGTCTCGCGCGGTGTGTCTTCCGTTTTTTCCTCATCGAAACAATCCGCTCAAAATGAACTCTCGTAACATTTTCTGCTCGCGATCGCGAGATCCCGGCGTTGGTACGTTTTGTACGTTGCTGCCGCTACTGCTTCGAATGCGGAACGGCTAGTATTCCTAGAAAAAAATGATAATCCTCTCCTGTATCACTGTATCAATTGTGTGTTACGAGCGGCACGCACACAGCGAGCTCCGAGAACGAGAAGTTACTAGGCGTTTGCCTTTAATAACTCACGAGCGAGCAACATTATA
>NC_064877.1:19137500-19155000 GCF_943734665.1 Anopheles aquasalis
CTCTTTCCAGCTTCATCTGGTTCATTCATAATTTCGAATGATAATTTAATATCCAATTGTGATAAATTTTCCATTTCCACACCGCGCCCACAGACCCCTATCAGCCTGTCTCTGGCAGTCTGTTCCTCGTCTGCCAGCGGTTTGCTGGTTCTGCTTCGCGATTGCGCTCCTCCTGACAATACGACTCAACTCTTTAAGCCGTCAATTAATTATGCACAGCAAGAGCAAGATAATGAATGGAAAATGAAGGCTCAACGTGGCAGGCAGGCTGGCAGGCAGGCAGGAAGTCTGGTAGCAAGAAAAAGGGAAAGGAAGCATCATGAAGACAGGACTCCCAGGAGCAAAAGAGGGAACGCGGCGTGGCGTGGAAGTGCAAACGAACTGCAAACCGTTACGAAATTACGGCGAATTCTTACGCTGATACCACGAACGGAAAGACACTTTCGATCTGGTTGACTCGCGCTTCTTCTTTGGGGAAGGAAAAAGCAAAAAAAGACGATCCTAACGACACGATCCTTCGGCGCGGGGATCTGCAAAGAGCTGCAATTCCGGTGAAACGAGTGTAAACAAGCGCGCGGAAATACGCGAAAAACGGAATCGACATTCATTAGCAGCAGCAACGGCAGCAGCAGTAACGGCAACGGTAGCAGCACTTGTACATGAACCTGACCGAAGCCAAGAAGATACCCGCTACCAAGCTGCCAAACAAGTCATTCAAATATTTGCATAAACCTACCACATCCCTTGGCGGTGGTCTACGGAACTCTGCTGCTGCTTTCGATCCCGTGACTAGTATGGAAGTGGTGGCACGTCATCATGCCGGGAGTTTCGCGAATTTCGTGGTTTCTTATTCCCACTGGAAATTGGAACAAATGGTGCTGAAAAACAGGCCAGAACTGGAAAGCAGCAAAAAACAACGAAACTAAACATTCTCATCGGGCCACACGAAAGTTGGTGTAAAAAGGCAATTTCGTGCCATTTACAATGCACTTCCGGGCTGCGTCTTTCCTGGTCATCGATCGTGGAAGAGTTTTTTTTCGGTGGAAAATGTTTGTTTGACAAACTTTGTTTGCTAATTGTTAGCTAGTGGTCATTTCCCCAGAAACCCAGACCGCGGGGATTCTGATTCCGCTTATTACACTTGCTACTACTGGTAATGCTCGAAGCATAATCCACAAAAGAATGTCTATTCGTTGCACTGCAAATGGACTCCCGAATCGCCACGAACCAACAAGATGGTCAAACTCAATGTACAGAGGGAACAGATAACCATTTCCTTCCTTCCAGCGCTGGAGGAAGAAATTAATTTCTGGACAAGATAATAAAGTGAGCAACTTTCTTGGCAGCAGCAGAAAGTAATTTCCCTCCGTAGTGTCTAGCTTGTAATGCCCGTGATTTAAAAAGAGAGAGAGAGAGAACCGGAGAGCCGGTTTAAAGTTTTTACGGTTTATGGTTTCTGTGCGCACTCCGGAACCGACCAGAGAGTTCACCAGCGACTCTTCTAGTCTGTCAACCCCTTTACCAGTGCTTTAACCGTCAGCTCGGATGTCTGGATAGTCTCCAGGATCCTCCAGGAGAAACGATTAGATCCTATCAAATCAAATATGTTCGAAATCAACTCAACATTCCTTGGCCTTTCCTCCCCATCCTCCTCCTCCTCGTTCTTAAGTGAATGGGCGTGTGTTGGCGTAAGGATGATTGAGAAAAGTTGAAGAAGAACAACCCTCAACAAGAGCTCGAGTTGCCGTTATGCAATCAGCAGCAGCAGTTGCCGCAGCGCTACAGGGCTTCGCTTCTCGCGCACTCTTCAATGGCCGCATCAAATTTTCATTCCATTTTTCGACATTTTTCGCGCCTCGCACCGTCGTCGTCGTCTTGGCGTCTTTCGTGCCCTTCCTTACCAGCATTCCTCTCTTCGCGACCACCAAATGTTGCCTGAAGCGCTGTGCAAGGTTTGTGGTTTTTGTTTTCGCGCGAAACGCGATGGCGTAACTTGGCGTTTTGGTTTCGCTGCGCGCCATTCCTGCGGGGCCTTCGAAGCAAGAACTCTTTCACGATTCCGCAATGTAGGGGCCAACGTTCGTTCGTCGTCGTCGTCTTGCAGTGGATGGTTGGAATTGAGATAAATCGTCATCTTGAATGGTGCAGCAGCAACCACGAGCACGGTGCTGCTGCTGCTGCACGAGAATGAATGAATCTTGCTGTTTTGAAGTGGCCGACGGTTACAGTGCTTTATCTTTTTTCAAATGTCTGCTATTTATACAAATGTGTGCTATTCAAAATAAGTATAATTTAGTGCTGAAATATCAGTTATTTATACACAAAATAAATATTACTTCTACTCTAGCAGTATTACAAGTTGAATACCAATCCTTGCTTACTCCTTCCTTTCATATGGATTCCCGATGAATTTTAATGTTTTCCACCCCAAAAACAGTCACTCGTTCTACCGGTCAGTCGCTAAAGTTCAGCATCATTATGGCCTCCTCGTCATCAGCTGCATCAGCGCCATGAAACCGATCCTCGTAGAAGCCGGATTTCCCTGAGTGAAATCAAAACTCAACCTCGAACGAATTAAAACTAACTTTAAACAAACTATTAACCGCAACTACTCTGCACCAACCAGGCAGGCTGCCTGTCCGCTCCTAATGGTCGTTGTCTAGCCATTGGCATTTAGATATAAATCGTACCATTACCACCCGGCACCCAATCCTCGGATGCTGCTGCTCCCCCTGCTGCATCATATATTACCGGTTGAAATGGACACCTCGCTCGCTCGCACACTCACTCGCCACCATCCATCGACGCATAATTCATTGGATTTTCTAATTAAACTTCAACATTAAAAAGCGCCAGTATTTATTTCATCTGCTGCTGCTGCATCAAACCACCTGCACCCCGTGCTAGGCCGCCACGTTAATCAACGATTTCATAAACATATCCACCCGGTTCCTCCCAACGCGAGGTACGCGAGGTGGCCTCTCGTCGGAAATGGATGCACCATAAACACTACTTCATTTCGGTTGCGAGCTGTACTACAACGAGGAGTAGTGCTCTCTGTTTCACTCTCTCTATTTTTCTCATTAGGATTTGAATCTTCAATCTGCGGCATTCCTGCTAGGCGACTAGGAGGATGCATTCGCGTGCCAAGACGAGACGAGATGTGGTGGCAGCTTCGCAAAACTAAAAGTGCGCTTTCGAGCAGGAAATGCACACAAACTGCACCGAGGTTGTTGTGCGCGAGGTAATAATCATAAAGCACTACGGATGATGCGTCGTGCGGCACACAAACTCTCAATGAGACCGCGCGCCCAGAAGAGCCATAAATCACGGACCAAATTAAACTCAACCAACCACCACCAACCATCACCAATCGGACGATCAGCTGGTGGCGAGCAAATAATGTAAAATTCTGCCGACACCTTTCGCGAGCAACACGCTCACAGCACGAGAGATCAACAAAAGGTCCCGCGGTCACCTCGCGGAAGGTGTAATGATAAATAATTTAACTCATAACCACCTCAGAACCTCCCGAAGCGATTGCACCATGCGATGACGAGCGATCCATATGTCAATGGGAAGGGATGCGATGTACTGCCTGTCGCGTACCTGTAATTAGCGACCGAGAACCCCTTTTAATTACCTTCTTTTTTGTGTAAAAAAATAAAATCGCGGCAACAGGCACCAGGAGCACCATAAAAAGAGGCATGGGAGGAATGACCCCGAAAAGGAATGGCCATTTTCAATCTCTGCGCAGCCCGGCGATTGGGAGGTGTTGACCCCTTTTGCCATTGATTGCTGACCGTTTGATGTTCGAAGGACACGATTCGTGGGTCGAGGAGAGTGATTTAAAATGGCAAATGGTGCGAGAGTGTTTACGAAACATAACGGGTAACACGCGGGAATTTACTGAATGGAGTGTGAACAACTATTATGTTGTAATTACAGCAGCAGGAGAGCTGGACACAACACTACAGGACATCAAATAGTATGACTTTGATTGCGAAGATTTTAAAACGAAGTTGAAAGGACAAACATTAAAAAAAAACAAATCTCAGAATAAACCCCAACTCCCTCCATTTACTCTCTCAGAGTGTGTAGCATAAAACAAGCAGTTAGCAAATGGTAAAAAGCAGATTAAAAACCCCTCGAAGACCACGCGCTGAATAGATGAAAAGGGAAAATATTGGCATTTCCGATGCAAAACAACACTCAACGGTCCTCGAACACCGAACAAGGGAGCGAATAGATCGCAGAGCAGGAAAGAAAGAAAGAAAAGAAGGAAAAAAGGAGGGAAAACTCATTAATGTTGTAATCCCAACAACCGATCCCTATATTGCCACCATCATCAGCGACGACCAACATTTGGCATCGACTCACACGCGTGCTCCGGTTGGTAGAATGTAAAATACCACTTCCAAAAGGCAGTCATCGCAGTCGATACCCTCTCACGCCGTTAAGGACCTGCCTGCCTGCCTGCTCTGCCGAGATTAATTAGCATACCTAATGGGCAAGGTAAACGGTTCGAACGCATACGACAGATTCTTCAGATTCACCGAACCTACCATCCGGACCAGTGCCGGATCCCGGGATCACGTATCCGGCGTTCAGTAAGGGAAGGAAAGAATTTTCTCGCAATCCTACCGGCACCGCGGTGAAAGGTAATGAGTTTACCTTGAATTTTACTCCCGAAAACCCATTTTCTCACGCTCTCACTCGTGTTCGATCGTTGCTCGGAAAAGGGAGATAAGGTGGAACCGGTGTGTTTTATGCTTCCCTCCTTTTATAGGAGGAAGGGAGCAGCAGTTCAGTGAGTTTTCCCGAGTTTCACTTTAGCAAATTAAAGGGAAAACGAGAACGAGAAAACAAATTGTAAATCGTTCGCTCATGTGCTGCGCCTGCGAGAGTGCACTCGAAACTTTGCCGCCGCCAACGACGACGACGACATTGCCACTAGAGAGGGCACTAGAGAGGGCGTAGGGTGACCAAGGGGCCTGGGAAAACCAGGGGACAAGGGGAAGGAACTAGTTTGTGGGTTCGTAAACGACTTGTTGTTTGAATAATTTAATTAAAACCCGATGCACCCCGATCGGTACCGAATGCTGTTTGAAGTTACCGGGCTAGAACGTGACTTGCTGGAGGCATGTTCTCGAGTTGGATGGAGTAGTGGAACGAGACACGCACCCATTCTGTCGGATAAGGCAAAGGGTAAGGTATGTTCTCCATTCTGTGCGAGGTCTCTTTGGATCGTTCGTTGATGGAAAGCATCATTTGACGCTCGATGAAACGAGCAACTTATGGTCTAGCATAAAAATCAATCAGGTTCAATTTAAATCGAATCCTGTTTTTAGTTCCTGGATGTAGAAACTTTCTAGTTTCAGTCTCAATTTATAAGACCATCCCACGATTACTATTTTTAAAAGGAATGAGGCGCTTCTGCTTTTAAATCAATTATTCCAAGCATACTACGCCTCCTAGGATTGTTTCTGGGATGCAGGCAACGGATACTAGATTTAGGAATCTTTAGAATCTTCTTCATTCTATCTAAGGTGCATGGTGAATGGCTAACACCCTGATGGTCACAAGAAATATGCAAAATCAAATATTTCGAGTTCTTAAAGCTCCAAGAAGCACACACCCCATCACACCAACGCCTATAAAAGGTAAACCACAGTTTCTTTACGAGTTGACTCATAAAACAATGTTATATAAAAAAGAAAATGGTCCATGTCGCGGCAAGAATGCGGAAGCACTTTTCCCCGCACATTTTTATGTCAAAATAGACTCATCCGTGGTGAGAAAATGGAGGACCGCGGTGCTTCGGTGAGCGGCCATGGGGATGTTTTCCATTTTTTCCATTACTAAAATGTTAAACAAACTCATTAAAAAGGCTAATTAAGGCGAAAGCGAAAGGAAGCGCAGCTTCCTGAGCATCCTCGCGGCCCAAAAGGACATGCGACGAACGAGAGTTTGTCGCAGAAAACTCTGAAAGAAAAAAAGAATGAAGGAAATCGCGAATGCCACGCGTCATTTGCGACAGCCCGGGCGTGCGGGCGATTCTCAATATTTTGCGTTTTTTGTCCATCCGAGATAAATGAATATTCATTACAAATGAAACGAGTAATTAGACGCGCGTCGAAGACTATCGCAGACACGCCCGCGGGGTGGGGGAATTGTCTATCGGCTCGCGACATCTTCAAATTGAAGCAACATCCTGAGAGAGAGACAACAAAAAATGTGCTGCATCCATCGATCACCATCACTTCAATGGGGGGGTGTCGGGTGTTCTTATCGCGCCCTAAATCCAAATAAATCAGAAAGCAAATTAAGAAACCAAATTAACACGTCCAATGTCTTTGCTTAATCGGAATCGGTATCTAAAGGAGACACACACCTTTCTGGGTAGAATGTAAATATCTATCCAGTGGTTCCTCACCAACCCCCTTCCCATGAAGGAGATTTGTTTTTTCTCGGTTTAAAGTGCCATTTCCATTCCCCATTTTTTGCCTCCATTTTTTATCGAAACCAAGGGGAAAAAGCAACGAAGCTCCAGCTCCCTGCCGGGAAAAAAACGCGAAGAAAAAGGATTTAACAAGACTAGCTGGCGTGGCCGCCCCTTCGCGAAGAATGGCAAGCATTCGATCGTCTAGCAAACGTTTGACTTCCGTGCAATTTCAATTATCGCCCCGCTAGCCACCCAATCCGTCGTTCCCGCGCCGAAGTCGACATCCGGACTGTCAGGATGTTCCTTGTTCCAGAGACATTCAGGGAGAGGGAGAGGGAAAGAGAAATGAAAAATACTTGCCAGGGATGGCGTTCTTGGAACATTCCATTCGACTTTCTTGCAAGGCATCACGGAACTGTTCGCTTTTCCGTTTGTTTCGATTTTCATTTCCACCAACAACGAAGACGACCAGCAAGACTCAGCTTTCGGTGAGTGAAAGGGTGGCCAGGACATTCCGGGATTCCAACAAGTGCTTAACGAGTCGATGATGAAATGTTTGATCCCCAGCCACCACCCGGACCAGCACTCCAGCCAGAGGTGAACGCAAACAAGGCCTGGAGACGAAGTGTTTCCCCTCCGGAGTGTCAGACAAAAACTATACTTTTATTTTCCGCTGTCAAACATCGTTTTCCCAGCTTTTCCCTCACCCACTCGTTCCTAGTGCTGGTGGACTGTTTCTTATTGCCCGCTTAGACGAACAGAGCGAATGGCGAATAGATTTCAGTTCGATTAAGAGTGACATTTCCTTCTTCTTCCTTCTAGCAGCAAACGGCTTCACATCCATCACCGGTGTCGGGGTCACAACGACCCCGACGGGATGGCCGGGGGGACACCAACTTTCTTTCTTTCTCCCTTTTTCTTTCTGCGAATCGAATCCTGGTGCTACTGGGCGAAGACAAATTTGCTCCGCACTAAACAAACACCACGAGGTTGCTGCTGCTGGTCCTTTAAGGACTGGAGAGGTGTCGGTATCGCGCACACAAATACAGTCCAAAATAGAAGCACGGAAAGATTATACCGAAAAGAGAAAGAGGGAATCCTCCAGAATGCGAATCCGCACGACAGGAGGATAACGATGGGCGATTACTTTGGTCTCCATCTCGCGCCGTTTGCTGGAACTGAAATTGAATGAAACAAACTCCTATCCGGTGGATTCGGAGGCGAGTCCGTCATCCGGTCGGGAGAGCGACGAGGTAGAGAGGTAGAGAGAGAGAGAGATCTGGAAAACTTATATTCGCCATTCGGAGTCTTCGTCGTCGACGTCGCTCGAGAAGGACTTGGTAAATATTTAACGAGTCACGCACTTGTTACTTTCGATTAGATTTTATGAAGTCGACACCACACACCGACGCGACGGCCACCATCAGGTATGCCTTGACTTTGCTGCATATGATGGCCTTGGCCCCCGAGGCGCTCTAGCGACCCAGAGATCGCATCAAAGGCGGCGCATTTCTGGCGGTTAGAGCCCGGTTTCGGTCGCACGCCAAACCGCAACCAACCAAACAGGCCGTGGCTGGCCACCACGGTCTTTGATTGATGGATTTTTGAGTGGAGCTTCAAGTGGTCCCAAGTGGGATCCCTGTTCAGTCAGAAGCATAAGAAGACAATAAAACTCCCAAATCGACCTCGGGAGTCGGAGTCGGAGTAAACAGAAATCACATGCAGAGACTAGGCGCATGTAGAGAGAAGGGAATCTGGATTTCAGCTCCACGCATCCCACTTCATACTGCCACCAGCCACCAGCCACCTGCCCTCGGCCGTTGAGATGATGATCGATGCTCTTGACACATCCTCAACTACTTGTGTTGTGATACGCTCGTCGCTCGGTCTCTGCTGTCGCCGTGTTCCGAGATAGTGTCAGTGCCGGATTATCACATAAATCGAGGTGCAAGAGGAGGTTGTTTATCGTGTAAAAAAAGTGGTGGAAACAGGACTTCACGAAAGGTCGGCGAATAATTCTCCTTTTTTTGGGTATTTAATAATCAGCTCTTCTGGATCCATTCAAGTGAACTTAAAGGATGATAAGCTAGAAAATTTGCAGCGCACGTTGTGGTATTCTAGCGTCAGCTCTTCAACCGTACTAGTGTTAATGTTGGTAAAGGTTTGGTATGAATTTTCCGAAAAATCCCAATCAAAAATGACTCAAGAACGTTGAGGAATCCTCTTAGTGATAATGAGCACTGGAACAATTGTTAGAATACCACTTCGATTGGGCAATAATTTGGACGGAAGGCAAGATTTTTTGTTCTTTCTGCTCTTCCAAATAAAAAGAAAACTAATTGCTGGGGCGCACTCGCGCTTTTCACAATAGAACCGAGAACGACCGAGCACCATCGACGCTCTGAGGCAATTATGGAGCAACAGCAGCCGAAGAGTAGACCATTGAGTATTTGAATTGAAGCGAAGAAAAGCGCTCTAGGCCCCCCGGGCGTCAGTCTAGGTCGCGTGATGGCGCGCGCTATGGAGATGCATTTATGATGCTAGCTCTCCGGTCCCCTCCCTCTCTTCCATTGCTCATTTCACCGGGAGAAAGAGATAAGAAAGAGACGCGACGTTCGCGCCAAGGATTGTTGGCCCTTTTTTCCAGGAAATTGTTCCAGCAACTGGAAGAAAGCGAACGACCACGAACGAACGGGGCGGCCCAGACAACCATCCATCAGGCGACGCGGTGGTGTCCATTGTGTTTTGTCCGTGCCCTGAGTCTTCTGCCCCGCGTGCCTATTAATGATGATTTCTTATGCTCCGGCCGATGTTTTGGCTCCCCCGTCAAGCCGCCAGGACCGACGGACAGGCGAACTGCTCGTTAGGCGCGCTCGGGCACGTTGGCCATGTTCTCGTTGAGCTGGCCATTGATAGACGACGCTGCCGATGGTGGACGGTAATGAGATTCATGTCGTGCATATACATATGCAGGCGTCTACTACGGTCGGTGGCAAAAAACAATCCAACAATTTCGATAGCAGACAGAGAGAGCGAGAGAAGGAAGATTTTGTTTTCTCATTTTAGTCCAACGATTCAGGGCCACATGATTTCAACAATGATTGATTTCACTCATTCACGCAATCATCGAAGTACCGTCACTTGCTTCGGGGCAGAATCTTGAATCGATCCAACACTTTCTCCGCCGAAGGAAGGTCTCCTAATCTGCGGGAACTCATCTAAGGGCCACACCAGGGCATCTTTAAAATCATGCCCCCCGCTCTGAGTGAAGACGGAGTATAAGAAGAATAGAATTTCATTAAAATTCCCGCCGCTGGCCATGGCGCATGGCAGCGGTCTCCGGGCTCCAGGCTGACCGCGGAATGTAGGATAAGCGTTTCCTCATTAGCGCCGTCTTGAGGAGCGCGTCCACTTGAGAGCCTTTTCCAAAAGGCGAGATGACTTCACACAAGTGCTGCCGCGGCTCACTTGTTGACGCCTCTCGATGGCCACTCGGACTTGGCCCCCGTCACAGTCTTCGACCTCTTTGCGGAGAGGAGCTTGGAGTTTATTTCTTTTGGGAAATATTTAGAAGTTGCTGTACCTTATGGTTCGTGGTTCGCTGAAGTGGTTCGTCGAATGTAAATTTTGGAGCCAGCAGCACTCAGACCAGCGTCGTGACGCGCTGCTTCATTGCCCTCTGGAAACTTCTAAACAATGCACACAGCCTGTGTGTCTTCTACTATGTCTAATCCTCTGCTCCATCTTCTGTTCGTGTCTAATCGATTCGTCTTCGAAGATGCTGCGCTTCTTCTTTTTTATCTCCCAAGTTGTTTCCCTGGTTCCTACGCGCTTCACGCCGCTTTATACGAAAGCGAAAGCGTTCCGTCTGCGGACACCTCGAACGCACGGGGTCGAGCAGTACTTTACGAGATTGTTTTCCGAAGCGAAGCGAACCAAGACAGCAAACGGGCGAACGGAAAGGTGGAAACGGCAGAAGCAGAAGCGACGCAATAGCCATCTCGACTCATCGTTGAATCGGTTATAACCGCTCGCCAGGAGTCTCCACCCTGGCTGCCGAGAATCAGTGAAGGTGAAGGCGAAGGCCAAAGGGAAGCAACAGCAAAGTGCAGCAGCGGTGTATGGCCGGATAAGAAACAAGTGGCGTAAGCGTGAGTGGTGAATGAAGAAAAGTCTGCAAAGAAACTTGCCACAGCTCACACCACGTTGTGCGCCGTTGTTCAACTTTTCATTCGATTCGCTCCTGCCTCTGTCGCCGAGGACACGTTCTGACGGTGTTGTGTTGTCTCTTCATTCTGCTTCAAGGTGCACGGTGAATCGAGGGGAGGGCTGTGGTGAGCTGTGTAGTAAAAAGAAAAGTATCACCGGAAGATGGCCCCTATACCGGCAAGACACCGTTCCTCCGGTGAAGGAGTGTCTCTGGTTATTCAAGAAAATGCGCCTCATGCGACGGTGATGTATCCGTATCGCAGTTTGTTGACTTTGTGGATCGAAGGAACCGGTGCCCCATTCCAGAACTGAACTGTCAAACCCCTTTTTCGCCTTCTTCGATGCACACGATTGAGTTTTATGAAACAATGAATCCTAGCAACCCGTGGGGTACGAGCATCAAATCCGGATCGTGTTAACACGCACCGATACACGTGGTACCAGCTTTCTAGGGGGGTTGACACCATTAAACCAACTTTTGCCAACGAATTTTCCACGACTTTCTTTGGGCATTAAAATGGGGAAAATTCGGGCGTAGCGCCAAAGGCAGCTCGCGGGGTTTGTCGAATTTTTAATGTCTTTAATCTGGCGGTTAATGGGTTGAGCCTTGCCACAGCACACGTACACGCTGTGCGACATGTGTGACACTCGCAGGAGTAGCACCAGTAGCAGCAGCATCGTGGAGACGCTTCATTTCGTGTAATGTATGCAGATTTGCGAGCCTCGCCTATCGTCTACGGACCTGGAGGACCTCCTGCTGCTGCTACTACCGCTGCTGTTTCGGCGGAAAATTGTGGTGGCTTCGAGAAAAATGCGCTCCAAAGGGGCTTCACCAGGTCGCTCCGTGTGGAATGTAAGGACGGTCGTTTCCTTCCACGTTCCTGTCGGCGTTGATGAAGGTTGATATCAGGCCGAACTTGTGAACAAACAATCGACGCCAAAAGGGGACGGCGAGAGGCGATGATAGTGGAGAGGCGAGAGTGTTGTTTGCAAGATAAATTTCAACGCGTAAGTTATGCGTTGATGCGTTGGTGTGGCATGATGTGACCTTCCGACGAGCCGAGCTGCTGTTTCTTTTCTACGAGTTCAAGGAGCTCGAGGAAGGGATCTGCAAAGTTGTCAAGAATTTGGTAGTCCGTAAGCTCGACATCCAGTGTAGGAGACTCTAAAAAAGACTCACGATTTTTAGCTCACGCTGACGTGAATCACCGCGACGTGATGTACGTCTCCAAACTGAAGAACAGACTTCCTTTCTCCGGACCTCGAGCTCCACGAGTTCCTTAAAGCGCGAGTCGCCTCCAGACGAAGCGAAAACCGCTTTAAAGTTCGCCCCAAGGCCCGTCGGCAATTTGGGGAGCCTGGTTCTCCCATTCCACTCCGGGAGGACAACAATTTTCCACCCAGATTCCTCCCCTTTTCCTTTTTTTTTCCTCCGTCCTCGCTCAAACCCACATCCGTCTCCCCAGGAAAAAAGGGAAAGGGCAGCAAGGAAGTGGGTGGGAAAATGCGAAAAATGCCGCATGAAAAACTCATATCCAGTGCGCGCTTCGCGTTGCAAATGTGTGAGGTCGTTGTTGTTGCTGGCGGAGAGACTTCCTTCCGAAGGAGCATCATCGTGAGCGAACGAGCGAGGGAGGATTTTCGCGTTCGTCCTTCGAACCGAAGGCTCGTTTTTCGAAGCCATTCGTTCCCACCCATCATCATCATCATCGTCGTGGACGGTATCATCATCATCATCAGCGGCGGCGGCGAGTTCGTGTCGTGCCATCATCCAGCTGATTTTGTGTTCGCGTGAACACCGTGCCGAGGATCTCAGCACCGAACACGGAATGTGCACGAGTATGTGTTGGTTAGTTTTATGCTGGGAAATTTCTCGGAAACCACTCGGAACTCGAAACCGCACGGCGTACAGTGCGCTTCGTGATGATAAATTCAACTGACTACTTTGAAATTATTGTCCATGGAGATTTGACATGGTAGAAAATGTTTTTTTGTTGAAACACTAGTCTATAAATTGCCACAATATGTAGAAACATGTAGAAATCAAGCTGTTTTAGCAATAAGTAATATTTATTACCTGAAAAATGATGTGTTTCGATATAATTTCGTTTTTTTTAATGTTGTTCCTCACAAAAACCACCCGAAAAGAACACAGGCTACTACAAATTTCATTTTCGAAAGATAATATTTGGAAACAGTCAGTTCATTATGTGTATTTCCAAGAGCTAATAGTAGGCTGTGTGACTCTTTCTCGCGCCGTGCCTTTGTTCGAACGTCCAATCTACTGTTCATGATAGTAAAGCTCCATGTTATAAGTGGAAGGAATCGAATGCTACTAAATTATCCAGTTATTGTACTGCTACTAAATGATCCTACAACACAGTCCTTACTGTGCCCATAAATGTATCAATATGTTTGCTTAAATATACTAATAATCTACTAAACACTACTCTACTAAACGAAAAGTGTCCATTTCGTATGCTTACTCGCAATGCTTTACAATCGAGGCCAAAAAAAACCTACGGAAAACACTGTACACCGAGGGTGAAAGGGGTGGAAACAGGTTTCTCTTTACGCATAAGCTCACAGCCGACCGACCAACCAAAACCCGGCACCCAGCACGAAGCAGAATGAATGAACCGCCGGGGCACGATTCCGACCGAATGAACGTCGGGATGTCGTCAATGGCCACGGCACTGCTACAACCGTCCGCCAGTTTTGTGGCGCGGTTCTTACAGTAACGACATCCCGCATCATCGACGCACCCAACGGGCCAACGGAGGCCAACTTGGGCAACGCAATTCGCCAATTCAGAACAGTCCAGTCAGTAGTAATTGTATTAGCGGCAGGAGCTGCAACAGCCAGTCAGTCAGTCCATTGGTGGTGCACCACCTTGAAGGCAATTAACAACGAGAAACCGAGCGTGCGGAGATAGTGTCCCATTCAGCATCATCCGCGAGTGAGTGAGACGCAATTTTACGTTTCAAAGAATTAGTCCCCACCGCTGGGAGGAAGGTTGATCGTCGGGGCTGTTGGTGTGGTGTTTATAGAGTGAGCATCTAATCCGTGACAGAAAATCCGTCCCCCAAGGTCGGGAAAATCATGAAAAGTGTAAAACCAAGAGATCGGATCTGGTGTCATTGGTGGTGGCACTTGTGAGCAGCAGCAGCAGCAGCAGTGTAGCCATCGACTACGACGCAAAGTGAATGGTGCAAAGCTAATGTGCATATCTTGGCGTAGTTTAAAGTGTGTTCTCTTGCCGCAACAGAGAGAGAGAGAGAGAGAGCGCGTGCGGGCCCTGTGAAGCAGTAGTGCTGTGAAAGATAAAGAAAAAGGAAAATTGTTATCACAACTGTGTTCAGTGCGTGGCTGTGCGTGCGATGAAGATAATGGAGTAAAATCTTTCGGCTGATTCTTCACACGCAACGCACCAGAAGGCAACCGAAGCTTGAAGTAGTGCTTCCCGTCAGTTCCCGGTTTTTGGATTAAAGTGATTGCACCAGCACCACAGTCCAGAGCTGCTTTAAAGCCGGATCCAGCGCGCTGTGTTCGACCGGATGCAGACAGATTGAGGAATTTTCCCGGAAGCGCAAAAAAAAGCGCTCCAACGATAGAACGTCGAGGTAATGGTTCTTCTATAGTCGCCTCGGTAATAGCAGTACCAAGAGCAGTAGCACCAGAAGGAGTATCTCTTCACCGCAGCCCGCAGATTGTACGGGAATTTAAAGAAGTTTGATTGGGAAATTCGGGTGCGCGGTGGTAGAATTTAAGGGTGGGAAATTTTGATTTTTGTTTAGTGGAAAATTGAAGTGAAAATACAGCGTTCGTTTCTGAGTCACAAGAGTATTGGTATTTGTGGTGATCGAAGCGCAAAACTACCGTCAGTGGGTTGTACAAGATGGGTTGATGATGATGAAAGCAAAAGGCACCGCAAAAGACACCGCAAAAGGCACCGCGAAGACGCACTTCTCCTCGGGCTTGTATCTCTTATCTCGCCTCACAGTGTGTGCGAGTATTAGTTGTTGTCGGCGAATCACCGCCACCGTTTCAACTCGACCGCCTCTCGCTCGATAGCAGCAGCGCGGCAGCGGCATGTTACGGCATTTGTTGTACCCCTTTAAATGTAACAGAAAACATAGAAAAACATTCGCCTCCTCTCTGGAAGACCGACTGGCACTGAGGAGCAATAGAGTTCGCCAGGAGAAGTGTACAACAATCGCTCCAAAAATCGCTCAAACGGAACCAAACCATCGTTCTGTTCGTTGTTGTTGTTGTTGATGTTTGCTCCCTTCTTGTCCGCGGCCACGACATTGACGAACGCGACAAGCATCGCTGCCGCCTGATGAGCGCGCTTTTGGAGGACAAATCTACCGGCGGTTGATGCCGCCACCGTCGTCACCACCAGTAGCGTCATCATCAGTTGCACTAGTGGCCCCAGTGGTCAGGCTTTGTGGCCGCCGGTTTTATAAATTTTCGCAAAAACCCAGACCCAAAAATTGCTTTCGAAAAAGCGAAACCAAGTTCGTGACCGACTGATGCTGCTCGCTCGACGATGATGATGATGTTGTAACGATTCGGTTTCGGCCGCCAACCAACGCGGGACGAGAGATCATTGAACGATGACGACGACAAACGACGACGATGCTCACCTTTGCTACCTTTAAGGTGAGGGATTGCGGATGATGATGATGGTGATGATGCGCACACGCTGATGCGCGCCTCTCACCTGGTCGGTCGGATTGTTGGTCGTTCGTTGTCACCTGTTCGAGACGAAAACGTCGTGCAAAACACTGTACGCCTCGGTCTCCGACGATGATTTGCGGTCGAATAGAGTGGATGGTGGTGGCCGGTGAGGGCAGGAGTTGCGAGGAAGGAATCAAAACAAACGAACCGATGCGGCCACGAACTGATGCCACACGAATTATGCTTTTTCCCTCGTCGTCGTCGTCGTCGTCGTCATCGTGGTCGTGGTCGTTGTGTCGGTGGCGTGGTTTTGCCAGAACAGAAACCACCTGTTTTTGTGAATGGTGTGGCCACGGGTTCACGAGAGGACCTGTGCTGGTGTTGGCCTCCTTTCCGGTGTTCTCGTACTCGAATCCGGCCAACTCTGACCCGGGGTGGGGGAAAAACGGTAAAGCTTCCACATCCTGCTTTGTTTGCTTTGTTTTTGCTGGAGAGAAAGTCGTTTTTTTTTTCTTTTTCGTTCGATCGATGATGATCGGTGGCTCTCGCCAATGTTTGCCGGCCAAGGAGGAAGAAGCAGCTGATTGCCTACGGGCAGCCCGGCTCTTCACTCAATCAGACCAGCTAATGCTAATGATGTGGTCAAAATTTGATTGTCCCGTGTTTGGTGTGCACGTTTGTGTGTTGATTGGGTGACCGAAGGAGATGAACTTTTGGATATGATGATCACATCGTCGTTGTCCGATTTTTGGCGAGCTGTTTAATTTATGCTCCAAGAGATTTGCGTGAAGAAGAGGTTCCGTGTGGTGTGCTTGAGCATTTCGCATTCGAAAATTGCGGTTTACGATCCAATTTATCATCATTAGACGAGCTGTACCTGGTCTCAACTTTTGTTGTCTCTTGTGCAAAGCATTCCAGCTCCCGTTCCATGCCATTCGAGGACTTGAGTGGTCTAGAAGCAACATAAAGGGTTTCTCGATCAATGGATGTACTTTTGCAGACATTTTACGTTCCGCTGAAGTCGTTTTACGGTCTGAAATGAGACCTAGCTCGTGCTGCATTACACCTCCATCTTTATTCTATTCCAATGACGCACACCCACACTGGCACGAATGCAGTTTTGCTGCAATTCTACACTACCACTCACCATAGAACTCACATTCCTGCCACGTCATCTGGTGTCGGCTGATCCACACCATACACCCATTTGCGCGTTGCGGGAATGCTTTGTTATGTGTCCTTGATGGAAACGAATCCCTGCACTTTTCCGCGAATCACTCCAGACCACCTCCAGCAGACTTGCTGAAGTGGCGCAGGAGGAGTAGAGGTGATGATGCTTTGAAACTCGAGCTCCGGCCGCCCCCGGGCCCATCGAGACAAAGGAATGCGAAAGGGGAAGGGGTGGACCTTTCGCGACGCACGCTACGATCGGGCGTGATGATGCACGCGTAATTAAAGTAATTAAAATTTAATATTGTTGTCTTAGGAAAACAAAATGGAGATCGCCCTCTGCCTCTGTTCTGCTTCCTTTTCGGTTCCGATGACGCACTCTGAACCCTTGAACCCGCAGCTGGCGCGACACGGATTGCTATAGATGTGAGTGTACATGACGCCAAGACTCTGCCTTGGCTGCAGCCGTCACGTTGACATGTTGCCAATGGTTACGAGGTGGTGAGGAGGCTACGCTGCTAGATTTGTGCTGGCAAGGATTGCGAAAAAAGAATCCCTAATTGACAGCTCGACACACATGGCCGAAGGAAAATGGCCACCAGCGCCCTTTTCCACCGATCTGAGACGGCGTTCTCGTTCCAGGTCCAGAAATCAATGTTCATTAGCGTCGCGTCGGAAGGAAATCGATTATGCTCGTTTCGTTTACGTTGGAGGCTGATTAGAGAAGGAAAACTTTTCTGTTTCTTCTCCTTGGTCGGCTCTTTCGACGCGCGGAAAAGCGTAAAAGCGAGATCGACGACCCCACCGGTTGTCACTTTGATGATGGCCCGGATAAAGGGGTCAAACTGGAGGTCGAACTGGTGGTCTCGCACGCGAAGGTTCATACAAAATGGATCCCGTACTGTGCCGGCCATCGATTGACCAGCGACCGGCAGCAGCAGCAACACCAAACGGGACGCTTCAACTCCGCGCACTTCCGTCCGACCACCTTCA
>NC_064877.1:19160000-19162500 GCF_943734665.1 Anopheles aquasalis
TACAACGAAATGAGGGTGGAGACGTTGTCACACATGACGAAGGAGGATGGCAAAAACCCGAAGAGTCCTTAAGCCGTCGGACTACACATGACGATAGGCCGACAACACTGAAGAGACCTTCTTTAACAACCAAGTTCTTTTTCTTCCTTCTTCCTCCACTAATGCCTCCTTTGGCTGGCTGGCTGGCCGGTATGCGGAAGGGGGTAAAAAATTTGAATTTTCCTAAGGATTTCCATAATAAAACATTTTTTCCTCCTTCCTTCTTGTTCGCTTAGGAACTTGAGACGCATTTCCGGTTCTTCTCTCTCTCTCTTTTCTTCTCTGGCACGCGTTTGATGTAAAATCGAAAATACCGAAAAGAAGAGTGAAAAAGAGTACAGGAAAAGGGAGAGAGGAGCGGTGGTCAATTTTACGATTCGCTAACGGAGGAAAACGGGATCGTAGCCGTCAGCGAGGACTTGCTGGTTGGCTGCATGTCGTCAGATGTGCGGCCAGGAGAAGGGCCATCGGTAACAAGGGTGCGACAATCCGGCCGGACTACACTGGACACCGCACCGCGTAACCCTTTTCCCGGGGGCCATCCGGGTCGAGGTTAAAGGGCTTTCCGGGTCATCCGGAGCCTAGACTTTTAAAGTTTTTATTTTGCTTCGCATGTTCACTCCCAAGCACACACATTACAAAGCGTTTAAAGTCTAATGCTGCCACAAAATTTGAATTTTAAAACCATTTACCCGGGGATTCAGGGTGGCCATGCAGATTAGAAGCAACAGAGCGGACATCCTGGATATCGAATTTAGCATTAAAAGCCCCAAAATGGTCGCACTGTCATCGTTAGAAGCGATTGAATCGATCGAAGTAGCGGTAGCTTATGTACATGTAAAGGTATAACGCGCTCGAAACACGCTATACATGAGGCTGCAGATAGGGTGCACGCGCTCGCGCGGTACAGCGCAGCAGGGGACCGGTCTGATCGATAACATTGTCCTCCGTTCCACCCCGGGTGTACGACGGGAAGTTGGCGCGGCCACTCCGTACAGTGTAGTGCAGCCAGCGTACAACTTTGGCCAAAAGTTGGCCCCAAGACATGCAGGCCAGTCGCCTAGACAGCCGCCGGCAGGCCGGTTGGAGCCTTCCCTTCGATTGGGTGGCTTTGCGTTTGGGGAAAAAGTGTCACCCCCCGGGAGAGAGAGTAAAAGAAAGAGCGAGAGAGAGCGAAAGAGGGTGGCAATACGCACCACCAGCAGGGCGGGATGTGTGTAATCAGTAAGCCAAATAGAGAGATGGCCAGTGACACAGAGCAAGGGCCCTTGCTGCACTGCACGCATAAAAGGAAGAGCAGAGGTGTGCCGATGGTGTGCGCCACCGGGGGGGCTTATTTGACTTTCAAAAACTTGACATAAACCCCGAGACCTAGATGCGGGTGAGGTGGTGTGGTGGAGGTATCCGATGGGTTTTTGTGCAAACCAGTTTCTCCGTTTTCGAGTCCCCCCCCCCCCCCCCCCCCCACTGGATGGGCGAGCGAGTGAACGAACGAGAGAGAGCATAAGGTGAAGGCGAGATGAAGGATGAAAGACCTGTCAGTGTCAATGCGACATCCATCCCGTCGCAGTCACCATCGCCAGCGTCGCCTGCTGCGTGACGATGATCCCTTTGGACGGACGGACTGCAGCGCTGGTGCGTTTAGGTGGCCAAGTTGTATGCGTGTACTCCAAAGGGCCGCCAAGGACCGGGTGCAATTACGAGTAGTAGCGTCTGCCAGCGTCTGCTGAAGAAGCACTCCTAAACTTCTTCGCCCGGCCTGTCACGAGACACGAGTGTGTGTTTCTAGTGTGTGCCAGCGAGAGAAGAAGCTAGTCTCCCGCATCGCAAACGGGCGCGCAGAGACTGTCACTTGCCCGGGCGAATAAACATCATAACGCCAACGAGCACGAGCTGCTGGTTCTGGGCAGGAGGTGTCCTGTTCTGCGCTCTTCCCTTCCGAAGCATAAGTTCCGAAGCAGTGGCCAATGCTGCGTCGCTTCTCTGATTCCACCAGGACGAAAGTACCATGTGCTCACGGGCTGCGTCTCCATTGCCATCTCTCTATCACCCTGCCCCGAGGCTCATTTATGAATTTGAAACATAAATAAATATGCTGCTCCACCTTGATCGCCATCAGTGCTCGCTGTTGTTGCCGTTACCGCCAAACAGCTGATTACTGCGGACCGCCGGACTTGGTACGCGATCCCCGCGTGGTTTTACCGACGGCATTTGGTGCGAGCGCACCCCGACCGCCAACGAAAACCATAAGACGACGACAAGATGTCTCATAAGACGCGTAATAGATCGCATTTTAATGTCCTCCCGCCCTTGTGTTTGGTATTTACACCGATTCGGATATACGGGATTCGAATTGAAAGTGCTACAACATGTAGTACAGCATCGGAATCGGGAATGAAATACATCGATCACCCCCATGAGAGGGGGGCCTCGCGACGTTTGGGTAATCCCGCTGACAAAC